>NC_088239.1:8309923-8389334 GCF_036934945.1 Oncorhynchus masou masou | reverse complement strand
AATATCCTGGTGTAGCCCACTATTAGCTCAAATATCCTGGTGTATCCCACTATTAGCTCTAATATCCTGGTGTATCCCACTATTAGCTCCAATACCCTGGTGTATCCCACTATTAGCTCTAATATCCTGGTGTAGCCCACTATTAGCTCAAATATCCTGGTGTATCCCACTATTAGCTCTAATATCCTGGTGTATCCCACAGTGTTTCCGGTTCCGGTTGGAGCGAGCGGCCGCATCTACACTTCGGTCCGCAGGTAGTATAACTTTTTATAACTTTTCATTACATTTCGTTATAGTACAACGGTTTGATTTGTCTAATCTTAGCAACTTCTTCTTAGCCAGCTACATAGCCGTCTTTGTATCAACGACAATTGCATAATTATCGTATTTCGTCGTCCTAACGTATCTGCCCAGCAGCTAGCTAAGCAGCTAGCTAACATCTACTGTCCACTAGCACTGTAGAAACTATTACACTCAACTGAACGACTCGATTAGCGTAGTGTCAGCTAGCTATATAGTTGTCTTCGTATCCAAGATAATTGTGCAGTTTAGAGTGTGTAGACTTAGAGTGATTATCTTAATTTACCGAGGTTAGCTAGCCAGCTATTTGTCGTCCTTAACGTAGGAAATGCTGCTAGCTAGCTAGCCAACAGCTAGCCAACCTCTACCGAATTGAACTCCAACTACCCGGTCAACATTCCGCGTCGTTCCACAGGTAGTATCACATTTTCATTTCACTTCATTACAGTACAACGGTTTGATTTGTTTGATCGTAGCTAGCCAGCTACATAGCCGTCTTTGTATCTAAGACAATTGTGTAGTCTAGAGCGATTTTCTAGGTTAGCTGGCCAGCTATTGTCGTTCTTCTAACGTAGCTAGCCAGCTAGCCCCCGAATAGCAGCACTGTAGTAACTATTACAGTACAACGGTTTGTTTTGTTTGATCGTAGCTAGCTAGCTACATAGCCGTCTTTGTATCTAAGACAATTGTGTAGCCTAGAGCGATTTTCTAGGTTAGCTGGCCAGCTATTGTCGTTCTTCTAACGTAGCTAGCCAGCTAGCCCCCGAACAGCAGCACTGTAGTAACTATTACAGTACAACGGTTTGTTTTGTTTGATCGTAGCTAGCTAGCTACATAGCCGTCTTTGTATCTAAGACAATTGTGTAGCCTAGAGCGATTTTCTAGGTTAGCCAGCCAGCTATTGTCGTTCTTTTAAAGTAACGGGAACGCAATCAACCTTGCTAGCTAGCCAGCTAGCCCCGAATAGCAGCACTGTAGAAACTATTACACTCGACGGAACGACTTGATTAGTGTAGTGTCAACATCGCAGCCACTACCAGCTAGCCTACTCCAGCAGTACTGTTTCATTTCAATCATTTTAGTCAATAAGATTCTTGCTACGTAAGCTTAACTTTCTGAACATTCGAGACGTGTAGTCCACTTGTCATTCCAATCTCCTTTGCATTAGCGTAGCCTCTTCTGTACCCTGTTAACTATGTGTCTATCTATCCCTGTTCTCTCCTCTCTGCACAGACCATACAAACGCTCCACACCGCGTGGCCGCGGCCACCCTAATCTGGTGGTCCCAGCGCGCACGACCCACGTGGAGTTCCTGGACTCCGGTAGCCTCTGGAACTGCCGATCTGCGGCCAACAAGGCAGAGTTCATCTCAGCCTATGCCTCCCTCCAGTCCCTCGACTTCCTGGCACTGACGGAAACATGGATCACCACAGATAACACTGCTACTCCTACTGCTCTCTCTTCGTCCGCCCACGTGTTCTCGCACACCCCGAGAGCTTCTGGTCAGCGGGGTGGTGGCACCGGGATCCTCATCTCTCCCAAGTGGTCATTCTCTCTCTCTCCCCTTACCCATCTATCTATCGCCTCCTTTGAATTCCATGCTGTCACAGTTACCAGCCCTTTCAAGCTTAACATTCTTATCATTTATCGCCCTCCAGGTTCCCTCGGAGAGTTCATCAATGAGCTTGATGCCTTGATAAGCTCCTTTCCTGAGGACGGCTCACCTCTCACAGTCCTGGGTGACTTTAACCTCCCCACGTCTACCTTTGACTCATTCCTCTCTGCCTCCTTCTTTCCACTCCTCTCCTCTTTTGACCTCACCCTCTCACCTTCCCCCTACTCACAAGGCAGGCAATACGCTCGACCTCATCTTTACTAGATGCTGTTCTTCCACTAACCTCACTGCAACTCCCCTCCAAGTCTCCGACCACTACCTTGTATCCTTTTCCCTCTCGCTCTCATCCAACACTTCCCACACTGCCCCTACTCGGATGGTATCGCGCCGTCCCAACCTTCGCTCTCTCTCCCCCGCTACTCTTTCCTCTTCCATCCTTTCATCTCTTCCCTCTGCTCATACCTTCTCCAACCTTTCTCCTGACTCTGCCTCCTCAACCCTCCTCTCTTCCCTTTCTGCATCCTTTGACTCTCTATGTCCCCTATCCTCCAGGCCGGCTCGGTCCTCCCCCTCCCGCTCCGTGGCTCGATGACTCATTGCGAGCTCACAGAACAGAGCTCCGGGCAGCCGAGCGGAAATGGAGGAAAACTCGCCTCCCTGCGGACCTGGCATCCTTTCACTCCCTCCTCTCTACATTTTCCTCCTCTGTCTCTGCTGCTAAAGCCACTTTCTACCACTCTAAATTCCAAGCATCTGCCTCTAACCCTAGGAAGCTCTGTGCCACCTTCTCCTCCCTCCTGAATCCTCCTCCCCCTCCCCCCCCTCCTCCCTCTCTGCAGATGACTTCGTCAACCATTTTGAAAAGAAGGTCGACGACATCCGATCCTCGTTTGCTAAGTCAAACGACACCGCTGGTTCTGCTCACACTGCCCTACCCTGTGCTCTGACCTCTTTCTCCCCTCTCTCTCCAGATGAAATCTCGCTTCTTGTGACGGCCGGCCGCCCAACAACCTGCCCGCTCGACCCTATCCCCTCCTCTCTCCTCCAGACCATTTCCGGGACCTTCTCCCTTACCTCACCTCGCTCATCAACTCATCCCTGACCGCTGGCTACGTCCCTTCCGTCTTCAAGAGAGCGAGAGTTGCACCCTTCTGAAGAAACCTACACTCGATCCCTCCGATGTCAACAACTACAGACCAGTATCCCTTCTTTCTTTTCTCTCCAAAACTCTTGAACGTGCCGTCCTTGGCCAGCTCTCCCGCTATCTCTCTCAGAATGACCTTCTTGATCCAAATCAGTCAGGTTTCAAGACTAGCCATTCAACTGAGACTGCTCTTCTCTGCATCACGGAGGCGCTCCGCACTGCTAAAGCTAACTCTCTCTCCTCTGCTCTCATCCTTCTAGACCTATCGGCTGCCTTCGATACTGTGAACCATCAGATCCTGCTCTCCACCCTCTCCGAGTTGGGCATCTCCGGCGCGGCCCACGCTTGGATTGCGTCCTACCTGACAGGTCGCTCCTACCAGGTGGCGTGGCGAGAATCTGTCTCCTCGCCACGCGCTCTCACCACTGGTGTCCCCCAGGGCTCTGTTCTAGGCCCTCTCCTATTCTCGCTATACACCAAGTCACTTGGCTCTGTCATAACCTCACATGGTCTCTCCTATCATTGCTATGCAGACGACATACAATTAATCTTCTCCTTTCCCCCTTCTGATGACCAGGTGGCGAATCGCATCTCTGCATGTCTGGCAGACATATCAGTGTGGATGACGGATCACCACCTCAAGCTGAACCTCGGCAAGACGGAGCTGCTCTTCCTCCCGGGAAGGACTGCCCGTTCCATGATCTCGCCATCACGGTTGACAACTCCATTGTGTCCTCCTCCCAGAGCGCTAAGAACCTTGGCGTGATCCTGGACAACACCCTGTCGTTCTCAACCAACATCATGGCGGTGGCCCGTTCCTGTAGGTTCATGCTCTACAACATCCGCAGAGTACGACCCTGCCTCACACAGGAAGCGGCGCAGGTCCTAATCCAGGCACTTGTCATCTCCCGTCTGGATTACTGCAACTCGCTGCTGGCTGGGCTCCCCTGCCTGCGCCATTAAACCCCTACAACTCATCCAGAACGCCGCAGCCCGTCTGGTGTTCAACCTTCCCAAGTTCTCTCATGTCACCCCGCTCCTCCGCTCTCTCCACTGGCTTCCAGTTGAAGCTCGCATCCGCTACAAGACCATGGTGCTTGCCTACGGAGCTGTGAGGGGGAACGGCACCGCAGTACCTCCAGGCTCTGATCAGGCCCTACACCCAAGCAAGGGCACTGCGTTCATCCACCTCTGGCCTGCTCGCCTCCCTACCATTGAGGAAGTACAGTTCCCGCTCAGCCCAGTCAAAACTGTTCGCTGCTCTGGCCCCCAATGGTGGAACAAACTCCCTCACGACGCCAGGACAGCGGAGTCAATCACCACCTTCCGGAGACACCTGAAACCCCACCTCTTCAAGGAATACCTAGGATAGGATAAGTAATCCTTCTCACCCCCCCCTTAATGATTTAGATGCACTATTGTAAAGTGGCTGTTCCACTGGATGTCAGAAGGTGAATTCACCAATTTGTAAGTCGCTCTGGATAAGAGCGTCTGCTAAATGACTTAAATGTAAATGTAATGTATTAGCTCTAATATCCTGGTGTATCCCACTATTAGCTCCAATACCCTGGTGTAGCCCACTATTAGCTCTAATATCCTGGTGTAGCCCACTATTAGCTCTAATATCCTGGTGTATCCCACTATTAGCTCTAATATCCTGGTGTATCCCACTATTAGCTCTAATATCCTGGTATATCCCACTATTAGCTCCAATACCCTGGTATATCCCACTATTAGCTCTAATACCCTGGTGTAGCCCACTATTAGCTCCAATACCCTGGTGTATCCCACTATTAGCTCTAATATCCGGGTGTATCCCACTATTAGCTCTAATATCCTGGTGTATACCACTATTAGCTCTAATACCCTGGTATATCCCACTATTAGCTCTAATACCCTGGTGTAGCCCACTATTAGCTCAAATATCCTGGTGTATCCCACTATTAGCTCTAATATCCTGGTGTATCCCACTATTAACTCTAATACCCTGGTATATCCCACTATTAGCTCTAATACCCTGGTGTATCCCACTATTAGCTCCAATACCCTGGTATATCCCACTATTAGCTCTAATATCCTGGTGTATCCCACTATTAGCTCCAATACCCTGGTATATCCCACTATTAGCTCAAATATCCTGGTGTATCCCACTATTAGCTCTAATATCCTGGTGTATCCCACTATTAGCTCAAATACCCTGGTGTATCTCACTATTAGCTCTAATACCCTGGTGTATCCCACTATTAGCTCTAATACCCTGGTGTATCCCACTATTAGCTCTAATATCCTGGTGTATCCCACTATTAGCTCTAATATCCTGGTGTATCCCACTATTAGCTCTAATATCCTGGTGTATCTCACTATTAGCTCTAATACCCTGGTGTATCCCACTATTAGCTCTAATATCCTGGTGTATCCCACTATTAGCTCTAATATCCTGGTGTATCCCACTATTAGCTCTAATATCATGGTGTATCCCACTATTAGCTCTAATATCCTGGTGTATCTCACTATTAGCTCTAATATCCTGGTGTATCCCACTATTAGCTCTAATACCCTGGTGTAGCCCACTATTAGCTCTAATATCCTGGTGTATCCCACTATTAGCTCTAATATCCTGGTGTATCCCACTATTAGCTCTAATATCCTGGTGTATCCCACTATTAGCTCTATTTTTTTATTTTTATTTTACCTTTATTTAACCAGGCAAGTCAGTTAAGAACAAATTCGCAACCTTCCGGTTACTAGTCCAACGCTCTAACCACTAGGCTACCCTGCCTACCCTAATACCCTGGTGTATCCGACTATTAGCTCTAATACCCTGGTGTATCTCACTATTAGCTCTAATATCCTGGTGTATCCCACTATTAGCTCTAATACCCTGGTGTATCCCACTACTAGCTCTAATACCCTGGTGTATCCCACTACTAGCTCTAATACCCTGGTATATCCCACTACTAGCTCTAATACCCTGGTGTAGCCCACTATTAGCTCTAATACCCTGGTGTAGCCCACTATTAGCTCTAATATCCTGGTGTATCCCACTATTAGCTCTAATACCCTGGTGTATCCCACTACTAGCTCTAATACCCTGGTATATCCCACTACTAGCTCTAATACCCTGGTGTAGCCCACCATTAGCTCTAATACCCTGGTGTAGCCCACCATTAGCTCTGGTAATAATTCAGTATGAGCTCACAGTAACTCATGGGCAAGTTACGCCTCCTGCCCATAATTAGGTTACTATTTAGGCTCCCAACAGAGCCCAATGTCAGTAGGATAAAGTGGGTATTTATTTAATGCTACCTGGGGCTGTGTCTGCCTGCCTCTGTCTCTGGGAGTCTGTCACAGCACCTGCAATTAAAAGAATAGTAGAGGAAGGCTTGCACATTACACACCTGCAGAGGCCAGTCATACACGAGGAGGAGACTAAGGCCAGATGGTAGGAGGAGGAGGAGACTAGGGCTAGACGGTAGGAGGAGGAGGAGACTAGGGCCAGATGGTAGGAGGAGGAGACTAGGGTCAGATGGTAGGAGGAGGAGGAGACTAGGGCCAGACGGTAGGAGGAGGAGGAGACTAGGGCCAGACGGTAGGAGGAGGAGGAGACTAGGGCCAGACGGTAGGAGGAGGAGGAGACTAGGGCCAGACGGTAGGGGGAGGAGGAGACTAGGGCCAGACGGTAGGAGGAGGAGGAGACTAGGGCCAAACGGTAGGAGGAGGAGGAGACTAGGGCCAGACGGTAGGAGGAGGAGGAGACTCGGGCCAGATGGTAGGAGGAGGAGACTAGGGTCAGATGGTAGGAGGAGGAGGAGACTAGGGCCAGACGGTAGGAGGAGGAGGAGACAAGGGCCAGATGGAGGAGGAGGAGACTAGGGTCAGACGGTAGGAGGAGGAGGAGACTAGGGCAAGACGGTAGGAGGAGGAGGAGACTAGGGCAAGACGGTAGGAGGAGGAGGAGACTAGGGCCAGACGGTAGGAGGAGACTAGGGCCAGACAGTAGGAGGAGGAGGAGACTAGGGCCAGATGGTAGGAGGAGGAGACTAGGGCCAGACGGTAGGAGGAGGAGACTAGGGCCAGACGGTAGGAGGAGGAGACTAGGGTCAGATGGTAGGAGGAGGAGGAGACTAGGGCCAGACGGTAGGAGGAGGAGGAGACAAGGGCCAGATGGAGGAGGAGGAGACTAGGGTCAGACGGTAGGAGGAGGAGGAGACTAGGGCAAGACGGTAGGAGGAGGAGGAGACTAGGGCCAGACGGTAGGAGGAGGAGGAGACTAGGGCAAGACGGTAGGAGGAGGAGGAGACTAGGGCCAGACGGTAGGAGGAGGAGGAGACTAGGGCCAGACGGTAGGAGGAGGAGGAGACTAGTGCCAGATGGTAGGAGGAGGAGACTAGGGTCAGATGGTAGGAGGAGGAGGAGACTAGGGCCAGACGGTAGGAGGAGACCAGGGCAAGATGGTAGGAGGAGGAGGAGACTAGGGCCAGATGGTAGGAGGAGGAGGAGACTAGGGCCAGATGGTAGGAGGAGAAGGAGACTAGGGCCAGACGGTAGGAGGAGAAGGAGACTAGGGCCAGACGGTAGGAGGAGAAGGAGACTAGGGCCAGATGGTAGGAGGAGGAGACTAGGGCCAGACGGTAGGAGGAGGAGGAGACTAGGGCCAGACGGTAGGAGGAGACTAGGGCCAGACAGTAGGAGGAGGAGGAGACTAGGGCCAGATGGTAGGAGGAGGAGACTAGGGCCAGACGGTAGGAGGAGGAGGAGACTAGGGCCAGACGGTAGGAGGAGGAGACTAGGGTCAGATGGTAGGAGGAGGAGGAGACTAGGGCCAGACGGTAGGAGGAGGAGGAGACTAGGGCCAGACGGTAGGAGGAGGAGGAGACTAGGGCCAGACGGTAGTAGGAGGAGGAGACTAGGGTCAGACGGTAGGAGGAGACTAGGGCCAGACGGTAGGAAGAGACTAGGGCCAGACGGTAGGAGGAGACTAGGGCCAGATGGTAGGAGGAGGAGACTAGGGTCAGATGGTAGAAGGAGGAGGAGACTAGGGCCAGACGGTAGGAGGAGGAGGAGACTAGGGCCAGACGGTAGGAGGAGAATAGTGCCAGACGGTAGAGGGAGACTAGGGCCAGATGGTAGGAGGAGGAGACTAGGGTCAGATGGTAGGAGGAGGAAGAGACTAGGGCCAGACGGTAGGGGGAGGAGACTAGGGCCAGACGGTAGGAGGAGGAGGAGACTAGGGCCAGACGGTAGGAGGAGGAGGAGACTAGGGCCAGACGGTAGGAGGAGAAGGAGACTAGGGCCAGATGGTAGGAGGAGAAGGAGACTAGGGCCAGATGGTAGGCGGAGGAGGAGACTAGGGCCAGACTGTAGGAGGAGGAGGAGACTAGGGCCAGATGGTAAGAGGAGGAGGAGACTAGGGCCAGACTGTAGGAGGAGGAGGAGACTAGGGCCAGACTGTAGGAGGAGGAGGAGACTAGGGCCAGACAGTAGGAGGAGGAGACTAGGGCCAGATGGTAGGAGGAGGAGGAGACTAGGGCCAGATGGTAGGAGGAGGAGGAGACTAGGGCTAGATGGTAGGAGGAGGAGACTCAGTTCAGATGGTAGGAGGAGGAGGAGACTAGGGCCAGACGGTAGGAGGAGGAGGAGACTAGGGCCAGACGGTAGGAGGAGACTATGCCAGACGGTAGGAGGAGACTAGGGCCAGACGGTAGGATGAGGAGGAGACAAGGGCCAGACGGTAGGAGGAGACTAGGGCCAGACGGTAGGAGGAGACTAGGGCCAGACGGTAGGATGAGGAGGAGACAAGGGCCAGACGGTAGGAGGAGGAGGAGACTAGGGCCAGATGGTAGGAGGAGGAGGAGACTAGGGCCAGACGGTAGAGAGGAGGAGGAGACTAGGGCCAGACAGTAGGAGGAGGAGGAGACTAGGGCCAGATGGTAGGAGGAGGAGGAGACTAGGGCCAGACGGTAGAGAGGAGGAGGAGACTAGGGCCAGACAGTAGGAGGAGGAGACTAGGGTCAGATGGTAGGAGGAGGAGGAGACTAGGGCCAGATGGTAGGAGGAGGAGACTAGGGTCAGATGGTAGGAGGAGGAGGAGACTAGGGCCAGACGGTAGGAGGAGGAGGAGACTAGGGCCAGACGGTAGGAGGAGGAGGAGACTAGGGCCAGACGGTAGGAGGAGGAGGAGACTAGGGCCAGACGGTAGGAGGAGGAGGAGACTAGGGCCAGACGGTAGGAGGAGGAGGAGACTAGGGCCAGACGGTAGGAGGAGGAGGAGACTAGGGCCAGACGGTAGGAGGAGGAGGAGACTAGGGCCAGATGGTAGGAGGAGGAGGAGTCTAGGGCCAGATGGTAGGAGGAGGAGATTAGGGTCAGATGGTAGGAGGAGGAGGTGACTAGGGCCAGATGGCAGGAGGAGGAGACTAGGTCCAGACGGTAGGAGGAGACTAGGGCCAGAAGGTAGGAGGAGACTATGCCAGACGGTAGGAGGAGACTAGCGCCAGACGGTAGGAGGAGGAGGAGACTAGGGCCAGATGGTAGGAGGAGGAGGAGACTAGGGCCAGATGGTAGGAGGAGGAGGAGTCTAGGGCCAGATGGTAGGAGGAGGAGATTAGGGTCAGATGGTAGGAGGAGGAGGTGACTAGGGCCAGATGGCAGGAGGAGGAGACTAGGTCCAGACGGTAGGAGGAGACTAGGGCCAGAAGGTAGGAGGAGACTATGCCAGACGGTAGGAGGAGACTAGCGCCAGACGTTAAGAGGAGGAGGAGACAAGGGCCAGACGGTAGGGGGAGAAGGAGACTAGGGCCAGACAGTAGGAGGAGACTAGTGCCAGACGGTAAGAGGAGGATGAAACAAGGGCCAGATGGTAGGAGGAGACTAGGGCCAGACGGTAGGAGTAGACTAGGGCCAGACGGTAAGAGGAGGAGGAGACCAGGGCCAGACAGTAGGAGGAGGAGGAGACTAGAGCCAGACGGTAGGAGGAGGAGACTAGGGCCAGATGGTAGGAGGAGGAGGAGACTTGAGCCAGACGGTAGGAGGAGACTCAGTCCAGATGATAGAAGGAGGAGGAGACAGCCAGATGGTAGGAGGAGGAGGAGACTAAAGTCAGACTATAGGAGGAGGAGAGAGGAGACTAGTGCCAAACAGATGGAACTGTAAGAGGATAGGGAGGAGGAGGCGGAGGAGGAGGAGGAGGAGGTAGAGGATTAGGAGAAGGAAAGTATTAGGAATTGAACAAATCTGTGGTATTTACTGACATCAATGAAAATATGACCACAGATATATATGAACACAGGTTTATGGATGAAATAGGCAGTCGGGTCACAGTTTGCATTGTACATGTCATTGCCATTAGTGTCAGCACAAACCAGACATCTACCTGACAGTTGATGATGGTAAATCTATCCTACCCCATTTCCCTTCGAAGCTGAGGTTCCCACTGACCTGCAAGAGTCGAACAGAGAATAGCTTCTGATATTATCCAGGCGTATTTAGTGAGAAGAAAGAAGAAAGAAAGCCCCTAAACTGCTGCCGTGCCGTGAAAGGAATCAGCCTGTTTTTTAAAGAGGAGCTCCCTGAACATAGACTTATAAAACAAATCTATTTCTAAAAGAGACAAATCAATTTACATAATAGGTCAAAAATTGTGCTTTTGTGCTTAACATGTACATGCTCTACATTACTGGCAACGCTTTGGCTTAAAAGTAGGAGGGGGAGGAGTCAGTCATTATTCAATGGCACTTATTTCTCCCCAGAGGAGAATAAAATAGAAGGACATTCCGTGTGTCACTCATAAGGCTCTCATTTCAATTCACATCCAATTAGAATTAGAGATCTCACTGTTGAAATATTTACAATTGCCTTCGCTAACGTGCTACGTCTGGTTTTCTTTCATAAGGAAAGCATTTGTCTAACGGCAGGAACAGGTATTGAAGTCGAGTAAACAGCTCTTACTCTGTCAGCTTTGTTTGCCTCCTTCCAGTAACAGATATCCATCAGCTCAGGAGCATTCTTTATTTATATATCTATTTCATCTTTCATTTATTTATAAAGAGTTTTTAAATACCACCCACGTCTGTTCTACCCTTCCTCCCTCTTCTCCTCGGCTCTCCGGTTGAGATTCCGCTAGGCACCACAGCACTGGCAAGGCTGCTGACAGTTCTTTACCTCTGTGATTCCTAGATCCAAACCCTGCACATATTGTACATTTCTGTGTTCTAAATGGTGGGTTTGTAGACAGCCAGTCTGACAGAGAGGTAATGTACCCCAGACAGGGAGTTAAGTACCCCAGACAGAGAGTTAAGTACCCCAGACAGGGAGTTAAGTACCCCAGACAGTGAGTTAAGTACCCCAGACAGGGAGTTAAGTACCCCAGACAGGGAGTTAAGTACCCCAGACAGAGAGTTAAGTACCCCAGACAGGGAGTTAAGTACCCCAGACAGGGAGTTAAGTACCCCAGACAGGGAGTTAAGTACCCCAGACAGCGAGGGTGTTAAGTACCCCAGACAGAGAGTTAAGTACCCCAGACAGGGAGTTAAGTACCCCAGACAGCGAGGGTGTTAAGTACCCCAGACAGAGAGTTAAGTACCCCAGACAGAGAGTTAAGTACCCCAGATAGAGAGTTAAGTACCCCAGACAGAGAGTTAAGTACCCCAGACAGAGAGTTAAGTACCCCAGACAGGGAGTTAAGTACCCCAGACAGGGAGTTAAGTACCCCAGACAGAGAGTTAAGTACCCCAGACAGAGAGTTAAGTACCCCAGACAGGGAGTTAAGCACCCCAGGCAGGGAGTTAAGTACCCCAGACAGGGAGTTAAGTACCCCAGACAGAGAGTTAAGTACCCCAGACAGAGAGTTAAGTACCCTAGACAGGGATTTAAGTACCCCAGACATAGAGTTAAGTACCCTAGACAGGGAGTTAAGTACCCCAGACATAGAGTTAAGTACCCTAGACAGGGAGTTAAGTACCCCAGACATAGAGTTAAGTACCCTAGACAGGGAGTTAAGTACCCTAGACAGGGAGTTAAGTACCCCAGACAGAGAGTTAAGTACCCTAGACAGGGAGTTAAGTACCCTAGACAGGGAGTTAAGTACCCCAGACAGGGAGTTAAGTACCCTAGACAGGGAGTTAAGTACCCCAGACATAGAGTTAAGTACCCCAGACAGGGAGTTAAGTACCCCAGACATAGAGTTAAGTACCCCAGACAGGGAGTTAAGTACCCCAGACAGGGAGTTAAGTACCCCAGACAGAGAGTTAAGTACCCTAGACAGGGAGTTAAGTACCCCAGACATAGAGTTAAGTACCCCAGACAGCGAGGGTGTTAAGTACCTCTGACAGAGAGTTAAGTACCCCAGACAGCGAGGGAGTTAAGTCCCCCTGACAGAGAGTTAAAGTAACCCAGACGGCAAAGCCTACTCTTGGTAAGACTGGTGAGCTGATTAGAAATTATACCGTTTCGAATTCTAATCTGTATGCAGAAGTTTGGATATTTTTAAAATATTTTTTTTTATTTAGCTATATAAATGAAAGGCAGACTGAACTTCTATAGACTACTGATTGTAGTTCAAAGTAGAATCATCTGAAAAGTACAAGTTGTTAAACTCTTAGAAGAGTATTGAAAAGGTTCTGATGTCTTTGAAAACTGCTCACACAAACTGTTCACACCATCCAAGTTAGACCGGCGCAATACGGCTTGCCCAGAATCAGAATTCATAATCAATCAAATCTCACACACAGACAGAGAATGTTTTGTGTGAAGAGAACCATGAGATTTAAATTTTTTTTACTTTCGGGTATTCTGGAAAATGACTAACTGTTACAATTACAAACAGACACATGAGGGTTTTTTGTCCATAGCTGCACATCATCGTGTCCCGACTCTGTCGCTAATCAAACAGTTCTGGTTTTTGTTACCTTCATATGGACATAATTCAGTTTTAGTGCCAGGTTTAGGAATTAAAGGAGGAACCAGAACCTGCTGAACAGGGACATCTAGGGTTGAAGCAAAATTTTGCAGAATTGAGTGAACAGTAACAGATGTCAATCTCAATAGAAATTGCACCCTGTCAAGAAAGGTGGAAAGAACGTGGTTTATAGTTAGAAATACAGCTCGACCAGAGAGGCCGTGTCTGATTGGCAGAGGACTTAATACCCTGATGAGAAACAACTGGACTCCTAACTTGTGTTTCCTACAAATGCTGTTTCTGGTGTGACATTTGAACGTGCACACTTTTAAGAAGGTGTAAGCTTAAAGGTTAATAATACAATCCAAGTAAGCTTTACGTGACGGCTTTAAAACAAACAAAATCATAATTTCACGAGGCAAGTCAGTTAAGAACAAAATCTTATCTTCAATGACAGCCTAGGAACAGTGGGTTAACTGCCTTGTTCAGGGGCAGAATGACAGATTTTTACCTTGTCAGCTTGGGGATTTGATCGTGCAACCTTTCGGTTACTGGTCCAACGCTCTAACCACTCGGCTACCTGCCGCCCAGACCCATCTCATTTTTTTTTACTTATCCAAATTCCAGGGTGTTACGCACCAACCAAATTGCAGAGAGAGCGCAATAGTCCTCTTTTGATTGGTTTAGAGTTAGAGAAAGGCCTTTCTGGGTCCCAAGGTCAAAATAAAGATTTCATAATTTCTCTACAAGGTGAACATCGTCACTGAATCATGTTCTATTTTATTGTGGTCATTTTAACAACAGACCCATTCAACAGATTCCTCAAATTGCAAGTGAACGTTAAATGTGTTTGACCGTTTATTTGCTCGACAGTCAAAAAAGACACTTGAAATAGGTGAGTACATTTACCAGAGTACCTATTTCCCTCAACTCAAATCAGCCCCTATCAAACAGTAGGTGGTCTTGATTATGATTCAAGAGACCGCTATGACCTGCACAGTGAACAAAGGCTCTCAGGTCAAAAGGGCTTGAAGGTTTTCAAAAGATAAAACAGGAGATTAAATGGTTCTCAAGATGATGAAATAGAACAGAATGTAGAATTATTACCTTGTTTTCAATCATTGTTCACTCCTTTTTTTTGATTGAAGAACAACAGGTATCAACATTTTTGTGTTCTATTTAGTACACAACATTAAATGACGGACCCCCTACCCTGTTAGTTGATGGGGTATTTATTTTCCACTCTCATGCATTCTTCAACTGAAGTGAAACCATCCACAGCATCTTTAAAGCACTTAGTTGACAGTTTGTGAGATGAATAAATAAAGTGACGCATTCTCTAATCCAGTGCTCTCTGTCCCTGCAGATCCGTCCCACAACAGCTGTGGGTTTTTAACTGTTATCCTCAAACAGAATCATTGCAGTTCTGCTCATCACTATTGCATGGTCCACGGCCACTTTTACTCATCAAGAAGCGCATTACATTATTTACTAACTGGTAACAACTGAGGGGGCCCCTGGTATTACAGGACCGCAGATACCATTAAAAAAAAAAACACAAAATGCTGACTAATGGATAGATACGTCATTTAGCCACATGCTGCATCTTTCTATACAGAAGCCCCCACCACAGCTCCCACCTAACACTACGAAGGCCCCACCACACCTCCCTCCTAACACTACGAAGCCCCCACCACAGCTCCCTCCTAACACTACGAAAACCCCACCACACCTCCCTCCTAACACTACGAAGCCCCCACCACAGCTCCCTCCTAACACTACGAAACCCCACCACACCTCCCACCTAACACTACGAAGCCCCCACCACAGCTCCCCCTAACACTACGAAGCCCCCACCACACCTCCCACCTAACACTACGAAGCCCCCACCACAGCTCCCACCATACACTACGAAGCCCCCACCACACCTCCCTCCTAACACTACGAAGGCCCCACCACACCTCCCTCCTAACACTACGAAGCCCCCACCACACCTCCCTCCTAACACTACGAAGCCCCCACCACAGCTCCCACCTAACACTACGAAGGCCCCACCACACCTCCCTCCTAACACTACAAAGCCCCCACCACACCTCCCTCCTAACACTACGAAGGACACACCACACCTCCCTCCTAACACTGTGAAGGCCCCACCACACCTCCCTCCTAACACTACGAAGCCCCCACCACACCTCCCTCCTAACACTACGAAGCCCCCACCACACCTCCCTCCTAACACTACAAAGCCCCCACCACACCTCCCTCCTAACACTACGAAGCCCCCACCACACCTCCCTCCTAACACTACGAAGCTCCCACCACACCTCCCTCCTAACACTACGAAGCCCCCACCACACCTCTCTATGTTAAAAGTGTGTTCCATAGAGGCAATATCAGGTAGCCTAGTGGTTAGAGCTTTGGACTAGTAACCATAAAGGTTACAAGATCAAATCTTCGAGCTGACAAGGTAAAAATCTGTTGTTCTGAACAAGGCAGTTAACCCACTGTTCCTCTCACTGATAATAAGAAGTTCTTAACTGACTTACCTTGTTAGATAACATTTGTTTTAGAAGTAGAAAGGGAGTTGACAGATCTAAGAGCGCATTCCGGTGCTAGAAGGGGAGTAGATAGATTTAGGAGTGCATTCAGGTGCTCGGCTTGGTGTTGGAGAGACACACAGACATGAGGCAGACAGAAAGGAACTATGCAGCTCAATGGCTGGAGGGGGAAGGATTTGAACCAGGGAGAATGTGTGGCTACAGGAGAGTTCCAAGAGGCACACAGAGACACAGAGCACCGACAGAGCTGAGCTGTACCCTGAATGTGGCTTTCCACGCAGTGATTACAGGAGTAAACTGACTGCAAGAGGTTACGTAAGTTTAACTTCCAGACAAGAAACTAGTCAAGGGTTTAGTAAGCAAATGTTTTCTTTAGTCAAGGGTATGGTTTAGTTATTACTTTGATTTTCAGTTGATACCAAGCAACATTTGGGTATGATAAGATGTGAATAATGGTTCCCGGCAACAAACCCATGTAGGAAACATTGGTATGCTGAGGTAGATGTGTCTGGAGGTAGAATAAACCACCTTCGCTTCAACACAAAATGATAGCAGAACTCAAGCGTGCCCCACTTTGGCTCCTGTCTTCATTGTTCAGTCAGTGACTGATGGCCTCATCTTCAGCCCTACTTTAAACCCCTCACCTTCAGCCCTACTTTAAACCCCTCACCTTCAGCCCTACTTTAAACCCCTCACCTTCAGCCCTACTTTAAACCCCTCACCTTCAGCCCTACTTTAAACCCCTCACCGTCAGCCCTACTTTAAACCCCTCACCTTCAGCCCTACTTTCAACCCCTCACCTTCAGCCCTACTTTAAACCCCTCACCTTCAGCCCTACTTTCAACCCCTCACCTTCAGCCCTACTTTCAACCCCTCCCCCTCTGCGTTATGTTCAACCCCTCCCCTTCAGCCATATGTTCAACCACTCACCTTCTACCCTACTTTCAAGCCCTCCCCTTCAGCGGTACTTTCAAGCCCTCCCCTTCAGCGGTACTTTCAAACCCTCCCCTTCAGCCCTACCTTCAACCCCTACTCTTCAGCGGTACGTTCAACCCCTACTCTTCAGCCCTACTTTCAACCCCGCCTCTTCAGTGTTACGTTCAACCTCTCCCCCTCAGCCCTACGTTCAACCCCTACTCTTCAGCGGTACGTTCAACCCCTACTCTTCAGCGGTACGTTCAACCCCTACTCTTCAGCCCTACTTTCAACCCCTCCTCTTCAGTGTTACGTTCAACCCCTCCCCCTCAGCCCTACGTTCAACAACTACTCTTCAGCCCTACTTTCAACCCATACTCTTCAGCCCTACGTTCAACCCCTCCCCCTCAGCCCTACGTTCAACCCCTACTCTTCAGCGGTACGTTCAACCCCTACTCTTCAGCGGTACGTTCAACCCCTACTCTTCAGCGGTACGTTCAACCCCTACTCTTCAGCGGTACGTTCAACCCCTACTCTTCAGCGGTACGTTCAACCCCTACTCTTCAGCGGTACGTTCAACCCCTACTCTTCAGCGGTACGTTCAACCCCTACTCTTCAGTGTTACGTTCAACCCCTCCCCCTCAGCCCTACGTTCAACCCCTACTCTTCAGCGGTACTTTCAACCCCTCCTCTTCAGTGTTACGTTCAACCCCTCCCCCTCAGCCCTACGTTCAACAACTACTCTTCAGCCCTACTTTCAACCCCTACTCTTCAGCCCTACGTTCAACCCCTCCCCCTCAGCCCTACGTTCAACCCCTACTCTTCAGCGGTACGTTCAACCCCTACTCTTCAGCGGTACGTTCAACCCCTACTCTTCAGCGGTACGTTCAACCCCTACTCTTCAGCGGTACGTTCAACCCCTACTCTTCAGCGGTACGTTCAACCCCTCCCCTTCAGCCCTACGTTCAACCCCTACTCTTCAGCGGTACGTTCAACCCCTCCCCTCCAGCATTACTTTCAACCCCTCCCCTCCAACATTACTTTCAACCCCTCCCCTCCAGCATTACTTTCAATCCCTCTCCTCCAGCGTTACTTTCGAACCCCTCCCCCTCTGCGTTATGTTCAACCCCTCCCCTTCAGCCATATGTTCAACCACTCACCTTCTACCCTACTTTCAACCCCTCCTCTTCAGCGTTACGTTCAACCCCTCCCCTTCAGCCCTACGTTCAACCCCTCCCCTTCAGCCCTACGTTCAACCCCTACTCTTCAGCGGTACGTTCAACCCCTACTCTTCAGTGTTACATTCAACCCCTCCCCTTCAGCCCTACGTTCAACCCCTCCCCTTCAGCCCTACGTTCAACCCCTCCCCTTCAGCCCTACGTTCAACCCCTACTCTTCAGCCCTACTTTCAACCCCTCCTCTTCAGTGTTACGTTCAACCCCTCCCCCTCAGCCCTACGTTCAACCCCTACTCTTCAGCCCTACTTTCAACCCCTACTCTTCAGCCCTACGTTCAACCCCTCCCCCTCAGCCCTACGTTCAACCCCTACTCTTCAGCGGTACGTTCAACCCCTACTCTTCAGCGGTACGTTCAACCCCTACCCTCCAGCGTTACTTTCAACCCCTCCTCTTCAGCGTTACGTTCAACCCCTCCCCTTCAGCCCTACGTTCAACCCCTACTCTTCAGCGGTACGTTCAACCCCTCCCCTTCAGCCCTACGTTCAACCCCTACTCTTCAGCGGTACGTTCAACCCCTACTCTTCAGCCCTACTTTCAACCCCTCCTCTTCAGTGTTACATTCAACCCCTCCCCCTCAGCCCTACGTTCAACCCCTACTCTTCAGCCCTACTTTCAACCCCTACTCTTCAGCCCTACGTTCAACCCCTCCCCTTCAGCCCTACGTTCAACCCCTACTCTTCAGCCCTACGTTCAACCCCTACTCTTCAGTGTTACGTTCAACCCCTCCCCCTCAGCCCTACGTTCAACCCCTACTCTTCAGCCCTACTTTCAACCCCTCCTCTTCAGTGTTACGTTCAACCCCTCCCCCTCAGCCCTACGTTCAACCCCTACTCTTCAGCCCTACTTTCAACCCCTACTCTTCAGCCCTACGTTCAACCCCTCCCCCTCAGCCCTACATTCAACCCCTACTCTTCAGCGGTACGTTCAACCCCTACTCTTCAGCGGTACGTTCAACCCCTACCCTCCAGCGTTACTTTTAACCCCTCCCCTCCAGCATTATTTTCAACCCCTCCCCTCCAGCATTACTTTCAACCCCTCTCCTCCAGCGTTACTTTCAACCCCTCTCCTCCAGCGTTACTTTCAACCCGTGCCCATTTGTTCCCACTCCCATGTATGTGACAACTGGAGACAGATGCACCTCCACTGATCTCCCCCAATCAGATGGGAGAGTCAATCTGAATAGAAAGGCAGCGACTGAACACCACCTAGAACTTTCTATGGATCATCCTCTAAATGGAATGGTGCCATTAAAGAATCACCACTCAACCAAAGTGACACGCCAGGGTCTGATCGGCAGTCAGAAATAAAATAAAAAGATGCTGTGAAAGAGCACTTTGAGACAGCAGTCGTTTTATATTCTGGGGTGTTTTTCATCTTCTTTCCTCGTCATCAGTTAAAGTAACATGTATCTTCCTTTAATGTGAACGTTTAAGATCCCTGGTGAAAAGGGGCGTACTTAATCATTTGGCAGCGTAAGCGGAGGAATCTTATATTCCAAGAGCTTTAAAATCATTCAAGTACATCTAAACATCATTCAGAAACAAGAATAAGAACAAGCTCTATCCAGTAATCCCCCTGCAGATTGTCAGCTTTCCCTCCATCATTCCCCACTATGGATGGATGCTTATAAAAAGGAACGCCACTATGCCAAGAATGCCTATTGGGAAACAGTGAGTCACCTACTCTGGCATCGCATTTTGGGAAGCTTTCAAGAACTCTCCGAACTCTAATAGCTGTCTGATTCTGAATAAAATTGGAGAGAGAGGAGAGAAGCTGGAAACTCAGGCCCCTCAGTCTTAAATCAAATCACGACGAAACAAATCATTCAGGTAAAAACACAACACACACTTAGCTTTCAAGATAGAGCACTAAAGCGTGGTGTTGCTGACAATGTAAGTCAAAGAGTAAGATGAATGTTTGTTCTCTTAGCTGTTAATTGTCAGCGAGCGAGGCTGTCATCTTTGAGCGGCGATGGTTTAAATGCTAATGAGCTTGTCATGGTGCCATTAACCCCAAGGGCTAAAAAACACTTGAGCTGTGTGAGAAGCTCTCATGCCCCCCGAATACTGTGCTGTATGCACAAATATGGCATAGAGAGGGAGTAATGTATGAGTTGGGGACATAGTAAGGTTCCGTCTTTCGGATGGGATGTTAAACGGGTGGCCTGACTTTCGGTGGCCACTAAAGATCCCATGGGAATTATCATAAGAGTAGGGGTGTTAACCCCGGTGTCCTGGTTAAATTCCCAATCTGACCCTCATACCACCATGGCCACATAATCATCCCCACTCATCCCACCTGTAACTGACAATGTTTTCTCAGTCAATGTACCTGTTAAAATAAGGGTAATAAAGTATATAATGTTAGAGCGATGGTAATGCTGGGGACATGGTAATGTTGGGTAGTTGGTAATGTTGGAGACATGGTAATGTTGGGTAGTTGGTAATGTTGGAGACATGGTAATGTTGAGTAGTTGGTAATGTTGTGTAGTTGGTCATGTTGGAGACATGGTAATGTTGGGTAGTTGGTAATGGTAGAGACATGGTAATGCTGGGCAGTTGGTAATGTTGGAGACATGGTAATGTTGGGTAGTTGGTAATGTTGTGTAGTTGGTAATGTTGAAGACATGGTACTGTTGGGTAGTTGGTAATGCTGGGGACATGGTAATGTTGGGTAGTTGGTCAAGTTGGGTAGTTGGTATTGCTGGGGACATGGTAACGTTGGGTAGTTGGTAATGCTGGGGACATGGTAATGTTGGGTAGTTGGTAATGTTGGAGATATGGTCATGTTGGGTAGTTGGTAATGTTGTGTAGTTGGTAATGTTGGGGACATGGTAATGTTGGGTAGTTGGTAATGCTGGGGACATGGTAATGTTGGGTAGTTAGTCATGTTGGGTAGTTGGTATTGCTGGGGACATGGTAATGTTGGGTATTTGGTAATGCTGGGGACATGGTAATGTTGGGTAGTTGGTAATGTTGGGGACATGTTAATGTTGGGTAGTTGGTCATGTTGGAGACATGGTAAAGCTGGATAGTTGGTAATGTTGGGACATGGCAATGTTGGGTAGTTGGTAATGTTGCGTAGTTGGTAATGTCGGGGACATGGTAATGCTGGGTAGTTGGTAATGTTGGGGACATGGTAATGTTGGGTAGTTGGTAATATTGTGTAGTTGGTAATGATGGGTAGTTGGTAATGTTGAGGACATGGTAATGTTGGGTAGTTGGTAATGTTGGAGACATGGTAAAGCTGGATAGTTGGTAATGTTGGGGACATGGCAATGCTAGGTAGTTGGTAATGTTGTGTAGTTCGTAATGTTGGGGACATGGTAATGCTGAGTAGTTGGTAATGTTGGGGACATGGTATTGTTGATTAGTTGGTAATATTGTGTAGTTGGTAATGTTGGGTAGTTGGTAATGTTGGGGACATGGTAATGCTGGGTAGTTGGTAATGTTGTGTAGTTGGTAATGTCGGTGACATGGTAATGTTGGGTAGTTGGTAATGTTGTGTAGTTGGTAACGTTGGGGACATGGTAATGCTGGGTAGTTGGTCATGTTGGGGACATGTTAATGGTGGGTAGTTGGTAATGTTTGGTATTTGGTAATGTTGGGGACATGGCAATGTTGGGTAGTTGGTAATGTTGGGTAGTTGGTAATGTTGGGGACATGGTAATGTTGGTTAGTTGGTAGTGTTGGGTAGTTGGTATTGTTGGGGACATGGTAATGTTGGGTAGTTGGTAGTGGTGTGTAGTTGGTAATGTTGGGGACTTGGTAATGCTGGGTAGTTGGTAATGTTGGGTAGTTGTTAATGCTGGGGACATGGTAATTTTGGGTAGTTGGTAATATTGTGTAGTTGGTAATGTTGGGTACATGGTAATGTTGGGTCGTTGGTAATGTTGCATAGTTGGTAATGTTGTGGACATGGTATTGTTGGGTAGTTGGTAATGTTGGGAAGTTGGTAATGTTGGGGATATGATAATGTTAGGTAGTTGGTAATGTTGCATAGTTGACAATGTTGTGGACAAGGTAATGTTGATAATGTTGGGAAGTCGGTAATGTTGGGCAGTTGCTAATGTTGTGTAGTTGGTAATGTTGGGGATATGGTAAAGTTGGGTAGTTGGTAATGTTGGGACATGATAATGTTGGGTAGTTGGTAATGTTGTGTAGTTGGTAATGATGGGAACATGGTAATGTTGGGTAGTTGGTAATGTTGGGAACATAGTAATGTTGGGTAGTTGGTAATGCTGGGGACATGGTAATGTTGGAGACGTGGTAAAGCTGGATAGTTGGTAATGTTGGGGACATGGTAATGTTGGAGACGTGGTAAAGCTGGATAGTTGGTAATGTTGGGGAAATGGTGAATTTTGGTAGTTGGTAATGTTGGAGACATGGTAAGGTTGGGTAGTTGGTAATATTGGATACACAGTAATGTTGGGTAGTTGGTAATGTTAGGGACATGATAATGTTGGGTGGTTGGTAATGTTGGACACATGGTCATGTTGGGTAGTTGGTCATGTTGGGTAGTTGGTAATGTTGGGTAGTTGGTCATGTTGGCGACATGGTAATGTTGGGTAGTTGGTAATGTTGGGTACATGGTAATGTTGGGTAGTTGGTCATGTTGGGTAGTTGGTCATGTTGGGTAGTTGGTAATGTAGTGTAGTTGGTAAATTTGGGTGGTTGGTAATTTTGGGGACATGGTAATGTTGGGAAGATGGTAATGTTGGGTAGTTGGTAACGTTGGGTAGTTCTAAATGTTGGAGACGTGGTAATGTTGGGAAGATGATAATGTCAGGGAGTTGGTAATGTGCCAAGCACTGTGAACAGTATTCCATACAACAAAGAGAATAGTACTGGAAAATAGCAAGCTTATATGGGATGAATATAAGGGAATGCAAGGCCTTAATGTTGTCTCTGTAACTCTGTAAAGTCATGTGTAACCATGACTGAAAATCCAGCTAGATGTGTGGTGGTCTCGATGTTCCCAGTCTCTCCACAGCGACACACCATCACCTTATTCTCCATTTGATTTTATGATTCACGTCCAGTTGTGATGTGAAGCGCTACAATTAGCATACCTCTCTCTCCCTCCCCGTGATGTGTGCATATCAAATGAGAGCAGCCCACAGCCGTGATTTAAAAGAGAAAAGACATAGGCTTCAACTCCGAACACAAAATCAGACATGTCACAGCGAATAATAGCAGAGTACTAATTACTGGACTACTGGACTACCATTACTTCTCTCAAATAAAACACATTTTAGGGATGAAATTAGGCTTACACACACACACACACACACGGCCAAAATTAGCATGCCACTTTCACACTACAGAACCATCTCTTGGCAGGCTTGTAGTGACAATAAAACACACATTCTGAATACAGTAGCCTACTAAAGCAACAGACTGGTGCACAGGCTGATAACCATGGAGAACAGCACTATTGAAGTATGTTTTTGAGGCACACGGGCTGTTTGCATGGCTGCTGGCTGTTGTCTACAGCTCGTGTGGATTGAGAGATCCCCTGGTCATCCAAGCGCTAGAGGACCTCTGCAGTCAGCACGGCAGCAGGCCGAGAGCCCAGGAAAGGAAAGGTAGAGCTGCACTGTGGAAGCTTTGTTGGTTAATTGCCATGCGACATCTTGGATGTGGGATCTGGAGGGAGGCAGGGGAAGGGTAGGAGCCTCTGGGACGTCAGCAGGTCAAAGTGTGTGCGATGAGGGGCAATTCAATCAAAGCACAAAGCCAAGGCACTTTGGCCTGCCCTAAAAAACAGATTGGAGGCAGACGCGTCATTAATTATAAATTTGTCACAAAAGGGGGTGGCAGGATTGCCTTGTGGTTAAGAGCGTTGTCTCAATAACTGAAAAGTCACTGGTTTGAATCGCAGAGCTGACTAGGTGAGCAATCTGTCTGTGCCCTTGAGCAAAGGCACTTAGCACTAATTTCTCTGGATAAGAGTGTCTCCTAAAAAGGTCAATGTGAAATGTTGATGTAAACACAACTCAGTTTCTGTCATCGTTTGTTGCGCAGGACTAGGTGATTTGACCTTGTTTACATTTTAAAAACGCTAGAGGCCATGACTAAATTCAAACATGAGTTGGTTTCGGAATGTGGTTTGATGTGTGTTTTCGCAGGTGGGAAGAGTTAGCCAATTAGCTTTAGTCTGCTGGTGTGGGACTGTGGCAAAAATTGGTTTGACTTTGTTTGGATAGCCTATCTCCGGGCTAGTTAGGTACCATCAATAAATTATACAATGTAAATGAGACAATATTTTAATGTTACACATCTTTTAATTCTCATGAAATGCTTTCAATATTTTTATATGAATTTCTAAAATGTATAGTTGGTTTGAGGTTCTTGAAGTCATTGAAATTTAGAACTATTGAGTTAACATATTGTCCATGTACATTGTGTAATTTACCGATGGTCCCTAACTAGCCCCATATGGAAATCCAAAGTCAACCCAAATTTACCAAAGCCATTACAATCGGGTCGGGTGAAGATGCACTCCTAATTGATGATTACTTGTGTGCTGCCAGCTATGGGCAGGGTTAAAACAAACTCCACCTTCATTTATGCTGTGATGTAGTCAGGAACAGTCTCAAAACTCATTTTGGATGAGAATGAGTTTATGACCAAAATTCCACTATTTACACTTTGTAGTAAAGTCTAACTGGAGAATAAATGTTGGACCCATACTAAGATGAATAGTAGGGAAAGATAGCTTTATGTTGCTTTCAAAACCACTTCAATTTCCACGCAAAGAACATTGCAGAACAAATGTCAATACTAAGACTGGTGGGGATCCCATTATAAAAGGTACAGAGCCACACAAAACATACTCTGTGGACTATCTCTCCCACAGACGTGTAGGGAGCAACCTCCTCACCACACATGACAAGATAACACCTGTTCCCATTTCCTCTACCCGTCCTCTCTGTGCCTCTTGGACCACTGAAGGACAGCTAACCTACCCAGGAGCTCCTTGAGGGATGGGGGAAGAGGCCACCTTTCAAAACACTCCCCATCTATTTCCTGATGGGCGCCACCTGTTCCTCACCCCATCCCCCTGCCCCGCCACCACACCCGTCTGAGTGAGGGATGGGAGGAGAGAACGCTGTCAATGTCACAGAGTGAGGGAGGGAGAGAGAGAGAGAGAGAGATAAGGGAGTGAGAGGATAGAGAGTGAAAGAGACTGAGTTGTGGAAGAGAGAGAAAGAGGGGAATGAGAGAAAGAGGCGGGGAGAGAGAAGGGTAGTCTCTGAGCTACCTGGTGGTTCCAGATGCCAGGCGTTTCAATGGTGCAATTATGTCTGTCTTATGACTCCCACTGGCCCTGGCTATGCCCTTATGGAAATTACACTGGCAGGGGCACACACCCACACACACGCTCAATTATGCACGTGCAAACTCATCCCATGTTGTATGTGAGCAGACATACAGTACAGTACGGTGGGTGCCAGCTACAGGGATGATCCATGTCTTCCACATGCCAGGTGCTGCGTACACTGCTCAGTGTGCTTAGTGAACAGTCCTCTTCATCATGATGACTTTAGGAGTACTTTACCTGTCGTCCCGATCGCTGGAAGGGAGAGAAACCACCGATCGATCAAACAGCAAACTGTGTTAGATGTGTTTTCCTCCTCGGAACGGCTGCCATCTGGCAGGGAAAGCTACCGGTCGTTAACATTACCCACTGCCTGGTGACAGTGGCTGCTACCGGTCGTTAACATTACCCACTGCCTGGTGACAGAGGCTGCTACTGGTCGTTAACATTACCCACTGGCTGGTGACAGAGGCTGCTACCGGTCGTTAACATTACCCACTGCCTGGTGACAGAGGCTGCTACCGGTCGTTAATAACATTACCCACTTCCTGGTGACAGAGGCTGCTACCGGTCGTTAACATTACCCACTGCCTGGTGACAGAGGCCGCTACCGGTCGTTAACATTACCCACTGCCTGGTGACAGAGGCTGCTACCGGTCGTTAACATTACCCACTGCCTGGTGACAGAGGCTGCTACTGGTCGTTAACATTACCCACTGCCTGGTGACAGAGGCTGCTACTGGTCGTTAACATTACCCACTGCCTGGTGACAGAGGCTGCTACCGGTCGTTAACATTACCCACTGCCTGGTGACAGAGGCTGCTACTGGTCGTTAACATTACCCACTGCCTGGTGACAGAGGCTGCTACCGGTCGTTAATAACATTACCCACTGCCTGGTGACAGAGGCTGCTACCGGTCGTTAACATTACCCACTGCCTGGTGACAGAGGCTGCTACCGGTCGTTAACATTACCCACTGCCTGGTGACAGAGGCCGCTACCGGTCGTTAACATTACCCACTGCCTGGTGACAGAGGCTGCTACCGGTCGTTAACATTACCCACTGCCTGGTGACAGAGGCCGCTACCGGTCGTTAACATTATCCACTGCCTGGTGACAGAGGCTGCTACCATTCGCTAACATTACCCACTGCTAACATTACCCATTAACCACTAGGCTGCAATTAAGACCACTTGTTTGCCTAAGCTCTAGCCGCCTGATGACTGGTGAGGTTGGAATGATGGAAAGGTATTGGAACATGACCCAGTATATGAACCAATGTGGAGACATTTGGGGAAACGTCACATACACAGCAGATTAGTCAAATACACAATATGCAAACTTACCTAAACTATGTTCAGAACTCCAAATGTCAAATGAGTCTGAAGAGCTTTATTTTAATGTGTACTTATACCTTTGTACTAACACTATAGTTAATACAGTAACATAATTGTATTAATGTGTGCTTATACCTGTGTACTAACACTGTAATTATTACAGTAAAAGCATTGTACTAAAACGAATAAAAAATAAGTAAAAAGATACACAGCTTCCCAAACAATTGTTGGTCGACACACAGATTGTAACTGAGAGAACCTCCATGCTGAAAGCACACAGATTGTAACTGAGAGAACCTCCGTTCTGAAAGCACACAGATTGTAACTGAGAGAACCTCCGTTCTGAAAGCACACAGATTGTAACTGAGAGAACCTCCGTTCTGAAAGCACTCAGATTGTAACTGAGAGAACCTCCATGCTGAAAGCACACAGATTGTAACTGAGAGAACCTCCGTTCTGAAAGCACACAGATTGTAACTGAGAGAACCTCCGTTCTGAAAGCACACAGATTGTAACTGAGAGAACCTCTGTTCTGAAAGCACAAAGATTGTAACTGAGAGAACCTCCGTTCTGAAAGCACACAGATTGTAACTGAGAGAACCTCCGTTCTGAAAGCACAAAGATTGTAACTGAGAGAACCTCCGTTCTGAAAGCACAAAGATTGTAACTGAGAGAACCTCCGTTCTGAAAGCACAAAGATTGTAACTGAGAGAACCTCCGTTCTGAAAGCACAAAGATTGTAACTGAGAGAACCTCCATGCTGAAAGCCTTGAACCAGCATGTTTCAGATGCAGACAGTTTATTTGAAAAGGTTGAAGGTATAATTGAGCCCCCTATGACTGTACCTGACACCCCTGTGCAGTCCTTCACCAGGTTCTCCTTTTCATCCTTCTATGTTTCAGAAGTGTGTAAAGACCTGAAAGAAATTGATTTTAAAAAATCCCCTGGCCCTGATGAACTAGACCCCCGCTTCCTACACCGAGCTGCAGACATCATTACTCCCCCTTAACATGCATTTTTAACCTCACACTTGATGTTAAGGAAATCCCCAAGTTATGGGAATATGCTTCAGTACTGCCTCTCCTGAAAGGTGGAGATCCTTCGCTACTTGACAACTATCGACCCATATCAAAATTGTCTGTACTGTCAAAGGTACTGGAGTCCTTAGTTAGTAGACAGAAAACAACATCTTAAATGGAATGCAATCAGGTTTTAGGTCTGGCCACAGCACTGTTTCAGCGACATTGAAGGTTTTAAATGACATCCACTGTGCTCTTGATAAGAAGTTACATTGTGTGTCTGTTTTTATTGATTTGTCAAAGGCTTTTGACACCGTGGACCATGCTGTGTTAGAGCAACGTTTAAAATGTTGTGGAATTACTGGTCATGCTCTAGATTGGTTTATAAATGACCTATCAAATCGTACACAATGTGTAATGGAGGATGGTTGTAAATCTGAGTCCATAGAGAGGTGCTCAGGTGTTCCGCAAGGTTCTATTTTGGGCCCACTCTTGTTAATTTTGCATATCAACAACATTGGGGATCTTATTGAAACAGCGGATGTTCATTTTTATGCAGATGATACTGTTCTTTATTCAGGTGGTAGTAGTTTATCTGTAGCTTTTGAAAATGCACAAAGAGCATTTAACATCACACAACAGAATCTGTATAATTTGAAGCTGATTCTAAATTCAGGTTAAACTAAATGCATGGTATTTTCAAATGCCAGGCATGTTACAAATCATGTCATTGCTACATTGGCTGGACATACTATAGAGCAAGTTAAAGTGTACACATATTTGAGTGTGTGGGTTGATGATAAGCTTAGCTTCACTGTGCATGTAGAGAACTTGATAAGGAATTTCACGCTGAAAATTTGATTTTATTTCCGGCATAAGGCTTGTTTTTCTTTTGAGGCCAGGAAGGAGCTGGTACGATGTACATTACTGTCAGTTTTAGATTTTAGTGATGTTATATACACTGCTCAAAAAAATAAAGGGAACACTTAAACAACACAATGTAACTCCAAGTCAATCACACTTCTGTGAAATCAAACTGTCCACTTAGGAAGTAACACTGATTGACAATAAATTTCACATGCTGTTGTGCAAATGGAATAGACAACAGGTGGAAATTATAAGCAATTAGCAAGACACCCCCAATAAAGGAGTGGTTCTGCAGGTGGTGACCACAGACCACTTCTCAGTTCCTATGCTTCCTGGCTGATGTTGTGGTCACTTTTGAATGCTGTCTGTGCTTTCACTCTAGTGGTAGCATGAGACAGAGTCTACAACCCACACAAGTGGCTCAGGTAGTGCAGCTCATCCAGGATGGCACATCAATGCGAGCTGTGGCAAGGTGGTTTGCTGTGTCTGTCAGCGTAGTGTCCAGAGCATGGAGGTGCTACCAGGAGACAGGCCAGTACATCAGGAGATGTGGAGGAGGCTGTAGGAGGGCAACAACCCAGCAGCAGGACCGCTACCTCCGCCTTTGTGCAAGGAGAAGCAGGAGGAGCACTGCCAGAGAAAGGCAAAATTACCTCCAGCAGGCCACAAATGTGCATGTGTCTGCTCAAATGGTCAGAAACAGACTCCATGAGGGTGGTATGAGGGCCCGACGTCCACAGGTGGGGGTTGTACTTACAGCCAACACCGTGCAGGACGTTTGGCATTTGCCAGAGAACACCAAGATTGGCAAATTTGCCACTGGCGCCCTGTGCTCTTTACAGATGAAAGCAGGTTCACACTGAGCACATGTGACAGATGTGACAGAGTCTGGAGACGCCGTGGAGAACGTTCTGCTGCCTGCAACATCCTCCAGCATGACCGGTTTGGTGGTGGGTTAGTCATGGTGTGGGGTGGCATTTCTTTGGGGGGGCCGCACAGCCATCCATGTGCTCGCCAGAGGTAGCCTTACTGCCATTAGGTACCGAGATGAGATCCTCAGACCCTTTGCGAGACCATATGCTGGTGCGGTTGGCCCTGGGTTCCTCCTAATGCAAGACAATTCTAGACCTCATGTAGCTGGAGTGTGTCAGCAGTTCCTGCAAGAGGAAGGCATTGATGCTATGGACTGGCCCGCCCGTTCCCCAGACCAGAATCCAATTGAGCACATCTGGGACATCATGTCTCGCTCCATCCACCCATGCCACGTTGCACCACAGACTGTCCAGGAGTTGGTGGATGCTTTAGTCCAGGTCTGGGAGGAGATCCCTCAGGAGACCATCCGCCACCTCATCAGGAGCATGCCCAGGCGTTGTAGGGAGGTCATACAGGCCACACACACACTACTGTGCCTCATTTTGACTTGTTTTAAGGACATTACATCAAAGTTGGATCAGCCTGTAGTGTGGTTTTCCACTTTAATTTTGAGTGTGACTCCAAATCCAGACCTCCATGGGTTGATAAATTTGATTTCCATTGATAATTTGTGTGATTTTGTTGTCAGCACATTCAACTAGGTAAAGAAAAAAGTATTTAATGAAAATATGTCATTCATATCTAGGATGTGTTATTTTAGTGTTCCCTTTATTTTTTTGAGCAGTGTATATGCAAATCAAATCAAATTTATTTATATAGCCCTTCGTACATCAGCTGATATCTCAAAGTGCTGTACAGAAACCCAGCCTAAAACCCCAAACAGCAAGTAATGCAGGTGTGGGGTGGCCAGTCCTCTTCTGGCTGTGCCGGGTGGAGATTATAACAGAACAGGGCCAAGATGTTCAAATGTTCATAAATGGCCAGCATGGTCCAATAATAATAAGGCAGAACAGTTGAAACTGGAGCAGCAGCACGGCCAGGTGGACTGGGGACAGCAAGGAGTCATCATGTCAGGTAGTCCTGAGGCATGGTCCTAGGGCTCAGGTCCTCCGAGAGAGAGAAAGAAAGAGAGAATTAGAGAGAGCACACTTAGATTCACACAGGACACCGAATAGGACAGGAGAAGTACTCCATATAACAAACTGACCCTGGCCCCCCGACACAAACTACTGCAGCATAAATACTGGAGGCTAAGACAGGAGGGGTCAGGAGACACTGTGGCCCCATCCGAGGACACACCCGGACAGGGCCAAACAGGAAGGATATAACCCCACCCACTTTGCCAAAGCACAGCCCCCACACCACTATGCAGGCCTCAGCCACTACCCTGAGAGCCCTCAGGTTAATTTCAAATCAGAAACGTCAAACACATCATTGTGACCTCTACAGCGCTGTTGGCTGGTCTTCATTGACCTTACGTAGGCTTAAACACTGGTATACACCATATTGGGTAAAATGCCATTTTATCTCTGTTATTTTTTAGTCAGGTCAGTAAATATCAATTACGGTCCCATTCTGATTTGCTTCTAACAGTACCAAAAATTAGAACAGGACATGGTAGAAATAGTTTTAATTACTTAGCTCCGTGGTCCTGGAATTCTCTCCTGAACATTTCCAAATGTGATCTCGTGTCGCTGGTGGAGTTTAAACACTTGATCGATGTTTATATAATAGAAGAGTGCAATTGTTTTTAGGCCAGCTGTCTTTAGTCAAGATGTTTGTGTTTTTAATATATGTAATTGTTGTACTGTATGTGTGTATATATAGTTTTGTTTACTGTTATGTTAGTGTATGTAAATTGTTTTGTCTGAAACATTTTTCCCTCTGCTGATATTGGACCAGGTCTCTCTTGGAAGAGATGTTCTCAATGAGAAAAAACCTGTATAAATAAAAGGTTTAAAAAAAAATATTTAAAAATTGTATTAATGTGTTAATACCTGTTAATAAACACTAATTATTACAGTAACAGCATTATATTGACCTTGTCCTGGCTCAAAGTGGAGGAGAAATTGACTTTAGGGATGCATGATATAAATCGGTAAGCATATCGGAATCGGACGATATTAGCTAAAAATGTCAACATCGGCCTGATGTCTAGTTTAACGGCGATGTGCAAAACCTATGTCAAAGCTGACGTGCATACCTATATAACGTAGGTAGATAATGTAATGACGCCACGAGAAATATAGCGCTACACGTGCAACACAGCATTCCTAACCTAGCCCACAATGTCTGCTGTGTGGAGCAGGTGGTCAAGTCGAGCAGTCATTTGATTGAGTTGTCTCGCTGAAATTCTTACTCTAAGGTGAAATCCATTAACGCCAACCGTTCTCTGGCGTGGATGATGTTGGCTTTCGCCGACTGGTTGAGCACCAGTACACACTACCAAGTAGGCGCTATTTTTCAGATGTTGCCCAGATGTTGCACAGTATTGTTGAAACCAACATTCATGAGCTACTTGCTATGGGCGTCACTGCTATTAGCTTCAGGACTGACATTTGGACCAGAGATGTCAGCCCCATGAGCATAGAGTCTGACAGCACAGTGGGTCCACAAGGATTTCGTACTGAGGAAAGCCATATTGCGTTTGTTACGGATCCCTTTTTGGCCCGACAGTCTTGGGGGGGGGGGATGGTAATAAGTCCCGTAACATAACTCATGCAAATTTTTATAGTGACAAAGCAAAAGTGTGAACGAAATAACCAGGACAACTGAAATCTACCGTCAAACTCAAGGTCAATTTGAAAACACACGGTAATGGGGGGAGCAGGAAAAGGGGCTGAGCTGGACCCAAGGAAAGAAACAAAAAGTATAAAAAAAAAACCTAAGCTAGACTAGCCTACTTTAACAACAGCTAACTAACCAAAAATACAGTGGGTGGTCCGCCCAGTTCTAACTAGTGTATTTATCAAAGTCTACCTACGGGTAGTGTATGCCCATGGGCGACTTGTCTTGGTTTCCCCTTTCCCACCAGCATTCAAACAAACACACCATAACCAAAACAATACTCACAGGTGATGACAAAGTACTATGGAGGTGCTCAAACAAAAGAGAGGTTAATACACAACGAGAGCGTGAAACACAGAGACCTACAGACATGGCATTTACAGAGAGATTGATCTCCAGAGCAAACAACTGACAGGGTTTTTAAACCAAGGGAAAGGAACTGTGATAGGGTAGGAAAACAGGAGGAGGTGTGTCTTCTGATTGATGATTGATTGGGTTGACTGATTGGGGAGTGATGATTTTCACCTTTGAGGGGAGACGGAGAGCAAACACAGGATACACACACACAGGATACTGGTATCCGTAACAGCGTTGCTCAAGAATGTGCTGGTTCTCATACCACTGCTGCCATTTCAATGGCATTTGAGAACATGTTTGAAACATGGAAACATGAACACACTAGCTAGCTCCATTCCAACAACTGACTGGAGAAATAAGCTCATAAACTGTGTTTGCAGCAGACGTGATACCCTCTGACATGGCATTGAAACGCCTGCTCAACAAAACTGCCAACAGACCGTCGGGTTAACTTGGAAAAGTACTCTACTAGAGGCTGTGAACAAGCGATTCGGTGGCATTCTCTCTGAGCCTCTTTACTGTGTCTCCACCATGCTGGATGCTAGGTACAAGGAGCACTACTTCTTTAACAGGCATTTTCTCTGAGCCTCTTTACTGTGTCTCCACCATGCTCAATGCTAGGTGCAAGACCCGCTACTTCGATACAGACAAGAAACAGGGTTTACGTGAAATGTTACATACACAGCTGGACAAGATGGAAACGGACACAGTGACAGTGCACATTGGAAGAGAGGCCACGGACAGACAGAGCTGAAACTTCACTGCTTGACATGTATGATGAAGTCCTGGTTGAGAATGAAACAACGGACAAATGAACAACAAAACAGCACAGCAAGTAAGTGAAAGAAATAGTACTACATAGAGCCATGACTACATAGAACTCTACTCCACATCAGGTAACTGATACAAACAGTAAAATTTGATTAAAAAAACAGATAAACATACACTTTATGGAAGAGCGGGGAAGCAACACAAACATAGGCACAGACATACATACACACACGATAACATACTCACTATATACACACACACACACACACACACGGCTTTTGTGTGGTAGTAGAGTAGGGGCCTGAGGGCACACACTTAACTTGTTGTGAAATGTAATGTTTTTAATTGTATATAACTGCCTTAATGTTGCTGGACCCCAGTTGGAGCAGCTGCTGCCTTGGTAGGAACGAATGGGGATCCGTAATAGGTTGCTACGACAGTAACCGAAACGTTACTACACCTATAGGATCATCTTCACGTAAAGCATAACAAACAAGTCTTTCATTCAGAGGAGGAGGCCTGTCACCAAGGCAACTAACGGAGCTAATTGAAGTTCAGACACGGCTAATGCATGATGGATGGTAGAGGAGCCTGGTGGTGAGGTGGGGTGGGGTGTCTCGGGACTGGCTGGCATGAGATCACAAGCATTAATAGAGCTGAACCTTTCACTCTGCCACCTTGCCTGCCGCTGAAAGACATCTGTTGCCAGCAGGTATCGCCCTCCCTCCTTCAGCTCCATCGTGCCCAGACCAGGCTCACCCACCACCTCCTGCACTGTCATGTTCCTTTAAAGAAACTATTCCCACCCCCGTGACCTTTTCAGACATTTTGTTGTGTAACAACTTGAATTTAAAATGGATTAAATTGAGATGTATTTTTGTCACTGGCCTACACACAATGTCAAAGTAGAAATACGTCAAGCCTAAATAAGTTCATCAGTAAAAATGTGTTTAGCAAATCATCTATATATATCCCTTTGTATCCCTTTGAACATGGTGAAGTTATTAATTACACTTTGGATGGTGGCTCAATACACCCAGTCACTACAAAGATACTGGCATCCTTCCAAATTCAGTTGCCGGAGAGGAAGGAAACCGCTCAGGGATTTCACCATGAGGCTAAAAATGCCTTTTGAACTGTTAGAGTTTAATGGCTGTGATAGCAGAAAACTGAGGATGGATCAATAACATCGTAGTTATACGCAAAAAATGTGGCAAAGTAATTAACTTTTTGTCCTGAATACAAAGTGTTATGTTTGGGGAAAACCCAATACAACACATTACTGCGTACCACTCTACATATTTTCAAGCATATCGATTGCTGCATCATGTTATGAGCATGCTTGTAATCGTTAAGTACTGGGGAGTTTTTCAGGACAAAAAGAAACAGAATGGATCTAAGCACAGGTAAAATCTTAAAGGAAAACGTGGTTCAGTCTGCTTTCCACCAGACACTGGGAGACAAATTCACCTTTCAGCAGGACCATAACCTAAAACACAAGGACAAATATACACTTGAGTTGCTTACCAAGACGACATTGAATGTTCATGAGTGTTACAGTTGGACTTAAATCTGCTTGAAAATCTATGGCAAGACTTGAAAATGGTTGTCTAGCAATGATCAACAACCAAATTTGACAGAGCTTGAATAATTGTTTTAAAGAATAAGTGGCAAATATTGTACAATTCACATGTGCAAGGCTCTTAGAGACTTACACAGAAACATGCATAGCTGTAATTACAGCCAAAGGTGACTAAAGTATTGACTCGGGGTGTGAATAATTAAGTAAATTTACAAACATTTCTGAAAACATGCTTTCACTTTTTCCTTATGTGATAGTGTGTAGATGGGTGAGAGAAAAATAAGATATATTGAATCAATGTTGAATTAGGGCTATAAAAGAAAGACATGTGGAATAAGTTAAGGGCTATTTCTGAAGCCACTGTATACTGTATGTAGGCTGGCTAATTTGAGCGGTCTTCATCATGCCGGTTTGCTGGTGACAAATGGGTGCAGAACGCAACACGGCAGATGGCCCGGCCTCCTCATCAATCTGAGGAGCCAGGCGGGTGATGGATGGTTCCTCGGGTGTAAACAGTCTTTAACGAGAGAGACAAGCAGAGACAAGCACCTTTTGTCATAAAGGCGGGTATATCGGTGCAGGAAAGAAATGGCAAAAGCAAGGATTGAGAGCATATAGGTTTGATTCTATGACTGAATGTTTTTGGCTGAACAGTGAAAGGACATTTCTCTTGGTTTTAGTTCAGTTTAAATTCCACGGGAAAAATAATCTAAGAGTCGTATTGAGTTGTTTTCTACTTGTTTTTCAAAACAAGTAACAGGCAAATGTCATCCTTCCATCACTACACTCAAATCAGTGTTTCTGGAGAGTACACACAACGGTGTTTCTGGAGAGTACACACAACGGTGTTTCTGGAGAGTACACACAACAGTGTTTCTGGAGAGTACACACAACAGTGTTTCTGGAGAGTACACACAACAGTGTTTCTGGAGAGTACACACAACGGTGTTTCTGGAGAGTACACACAACAGTGTTTCTGGAGAGTACACACAACAGTGTTTCTGGAGAGTACACACAACAGTGTTTCTGGAGAGTACACACAACAGTGTTTCTGGAGAGTACACACAACAGTGTTTCTGGAGAGTACACACAACAGTGTTTCTGGAGAGTACACACAACAGTCAGTAAAAGTATTGGTAACAGACAACAGACAACAATCACTGACTGCAATAGGTCACATCAATGTCACACAGACACCCCTAGAAACAACAATCACTGACTGCAATAGGTCACATCAATGTCACACAGACACCCCTAGAATCAACAATCACTGACTGCAATAGGTCACATCAATGTCACACAGACACCCCTAGAAACAACAATCACTGAATGCAATAGGTCACATCAATGTCACACAGACACCCCTAGAAACAACAATCACTAACTGCAATAGGTCACACCAATGTCACACAGACACCCCTAGAAACAACAATCACTAACTGCAATAGGTCACATCAATGTCACACAGACACCCCTAGAAACAAGACTGAGACACTGTGTGACATGGAGACGTCATCAACTCTCTGCCTTCGACTCCACCTACAGAAAATACAAGTTAAACTTTATTTTGGAATGAACGTTTTGGATACAGAGAACAGCGAAGGAGTGAGAGAGATTAAAAAATAGAGGAATCTCACTTTGCGACCACCAGTGTCTGCTATGAATAAATCCTAAAGGCTCGGCATTGCGGGCACAGACAGAGAGAGAGAGAGAGGCAGAGAGAGAGAGAGAGAGGCAGAGAGAGAGGCAGAGAGAGAGACAGAGAGAGAGAGAGACAGAGAGAGAGAGACAGAGAGACAGACAGAGGCAGAGAGAGGCAGAGAGGGAGAGAGAGGCAGAGAGAGAGAGAGGCAGAGAGGGAGAGAGAGAGAGAGAGAGAGAGAGAGAGAGAGACAGAGAGAGAGACAGAGAGAGACAGAGAGAGAGAGACAGAGAGACAGACAGAGAGACAGACAGAGGCAGAGAGAGGCAGAGAGAGGCAGAGCGAGAGAGAGAGAGAGAGATAGAGAGAACATTGGTGCATCTTTTACCTCAGAAGCCTGGAGAGGCCAGTCAGACTGCAGATAAAAGTACTCCTCCTCATCACCATGCCGACTGTGCAAGAGCTGATCTGAGGTCCAAACCTGACACCATTACCCCCCACCACCTCCTCATCACCATGCCGACTGTGCAAGAGCTGAGCTGAGGTCCAAACCTGACACCATTACCCCCCCCCCCCCCACCTCCTCATCACCATGCAGCCTGTGTAAGAGCTGACCTGAGGTCCAAACCTGACACCATTACCCCCCCCCCATCACCATGCTGACTGTGTAAGAGCTGATCTGAGGTCCAAACCTGACACCATTACACCCCCCATCACCATGCTGACTGTGTAAGAGCTGATCTGAGGTCCAAACCTGACACCATTACCCCCCCCCCACCTCCTCATCACCATGCAGACTGTGTAAGAGCTGATCTGAGGTCCAAACCTGACACCATTACCCCCCCCCCCACCACCATGCTGACTGTGTAAGAGCTGATCTGAGGTCCAAACATAACATTTAAGTCATTTACATTTAAGTCATTTAGCAGACGCTCTTATCCAGAGCGACTTACAAATTGGTGAATTCACCTTCTGACATCAGTGGAACAGCCACTTTACAATAGTGCATCTAAATCATTAAGGGGGGGGGTGAGAAGGATTGCTTTATCCTATCCTAGGTATTCCTTGAAGAGGTGGGGTTTCAGGTGTCTCCGGAAGGTGGTGATTGACTCCGCTGTCCTGGCGTCGTGAGGGAGTTTGTTCCACCATTGGGGGGCCAGAGCAGCGAACAGTTTTGACAGTTTTAACACCATTACCCCCCCCCCCCCCACCTCCTCATCACCATGCAGACTGTGTAAGAGCTGACCTGAGGTCCAAACCTGACACCATTACCCCCCACCCCCACCCACCTCCTCATCACCATGCAGACTGTGTAAGAGCTGATCTGTGGTCCAAACCTGACACCATTCCCCCCCACCCCCACCCACCTCCTCATCACCATGCAGACTGCGTAAGAGCTGATCTGAGGTCCAAACCTGACACCATTACCCCCCCCCACCTCCATGCAGACTGTGTAAGAGCTGATCTGAGGTCCAAACCTGACACCATTACCCCCCCCCCCCTCTCATCACCATGAAGACTGTGTAAGAGCTGATCTCCTCCAGGATGGCTCCCTCCTGTCATCTGCCTTCCTACTCCCACACACTTCCTACTCCCATACACTTCCTACTCCCACCTACTTCCTACTCCCACACACTTCCTACTCCCACACACTTCCTACTCCCACACACTTCCTACTCCCACACACTTCCTACTCCCACCTACTTCCTACTCCCACCTACTTCCTACTCCCACCTACTTCCTACTCCCACACACTTCCTACTCCCACACACTTCCTACTCCCACACACTTCCTACTCCCACACACTTCCTACTCCCACACACTTCCTACTCCCACACACTTCCTACTCCCACACACTTCCTACTCCCACACACTTCCTACTCCCACACACTTCCTACTCCCACCTACTTCCTACTCCCACACACTTCCTACTCCCACCTACTTCCTACTCCCACACACTTCCTACTCCCACACACTTCCTACTCCCACACACTTCCTACTCCCACACACTTCCTACTCCCACCTACTTCCTACTCCCACCTACTTCCTACTCCCACACACTTCCTACTCCCACACACTTCCTACTCCCATCTACTTCCTACTCCCACACACTTCCTACTCCCACCTACTTCCTACTCCCACCTACTTCCTACTCCCACCTACTTCCTACTCCCACCTACTTCCTACTCCCACCTACTTCCTACTCCCACACACTTCCTACTCCCACACACTTCCTACTCCCACACACTTCCTACTCCCATACACTTCCTACTCCCACCTACTTCCTACTCCCACACACTTCCTACTCCCACACACTTCCTACTCCCACACACTTCCTACTCCCACCTACTTCCTACTCCCACCCACTTCCTACTCCCACCCACTTCCTACTCCCACACACTTCCTACTCCCACACACTTCCTACTCCCACACACTTCCTACTCCCACACACTTCCTACTCCCACACACTTCCTACTCCCACACACTTCCTACTCCCACACACTTCCTACTCCCACACACTTCCTACTCCCACACACTTCCTACTCCCACACACTTCCTACTCCCACCTACTTCCTACTCCCACCCACTTCCTACTCCCAGACACTTCCTACTCCCTGAACTCTCACAGCCACTAGACTGGTCCCATCCTTCTGGAAAGGGGGCAATTTATTTTGCATCTTTTGAGAACAAAATTAAGTCTACAGTTTTAGATTGTATTAGAAATATCAAAAACTAATTTTCACAGAACGGCAAGGCAGTACTGCCCTCCGGACCTCGGAGAGGACCGACTGTGTCCCCCGGGGCAAAATACCACCATTACTCTGATCAGTAGGAATGAAAACAGGGAAACAAAGTTCACGCAACGCCCTGAGAAAGTTCTCTCCCGTTTCATACAGACTGATCACAACCGAGAAGAAGTCACCCAGTGCATCACGACAGAAGTCACCCAGTGCATCACGACAGAAGTCACCCAGTGCATCACGACAGAAGTCACCCAGTGCATCACGACAGAAGTCACCCAGTGCATCACGATAGAAGTCACCCAGTGCATCACGACAGAAGTCACCCAGTGCATCACGACAGAAGTCACCCAGTGCATCACGACAGAAGTCACCCAGTGCATCACGACAGAAGTCACCCAGTGCATCACGACAGAAGTCACCCAGTGCATCACGACAGAAGTCACCCAGTGCATCACGACAGAAGTCTTCGATTATGTATGTGTGGAAAGCACGTGCTTGTCAAACAAACAGCTCGATTTGTACTTCAAGCACACGGATGATTGACAAATAAAAGATGAAGGTAATTTGAGTGTTTGAGAAAGTACTGTCAGAAAAGGAGCTTCTGTGTTTTAATTTATCATAGGTGAAATCTTTGTATGGCCCTTCACTCAATACTATACGAGAATTAGGCTCTTCATGCAGGCAACCCCGTTTTTATATTTGTTTTCCACTGGTATATTGACCAATCACATCAGATCTTTTCACATCAGATATTTTTCAGAGCTGATCCGATTGGTAAAAAAATCAATTGGGGGGGAGAGATCAGAATTGGGCTACCTATGTCCATAAAGATGGCGGCTGGGCACCTAGCGGTTAAGAGCTTTGGGCCAGGAACCAAAAAAAGGTTGCTGGTTTGAATCCGTGAGCAGATGAGGTGAAAAAGCTGTTCTTGAGCAAGGCACTAAACCCTAATTGCTCCTGTATGTCACTCTGGATAAAAGCATCTGCTCAATGAAAGACCAACGTCTGAACACAGCGGGTGGCCACCGTGTGTTGGCGATCACCTGCTCAACATGTAGAATCGTTGGGGAATTAACTGAAACTGGACAACCAATGTTCTGTGGTCAGAGGCGATAAAGTAGAACAACCCGTTCATTTTAAAGTACACTGGACCGTTGGTTACTCTGGTGTTCTCTCTAAAACACTGGAAGCAAATAGAAGAAAAAAATATATATATATTACCACAGACTCTGAATATAGTTTTTATTTATAATTTATACAAAAACTTCAACTGTATCCAAAATGTGCAATAAATCACAATCGTTTATTTTTCAAAAGAAAAAGACAATGTAAACTGAAGTTGTTTTTCCCCTTCTAAAAAAAAGGACTTACTAATAGCTAATGATTTTTCCACTGACTAAAACTGTTTACAAATTGCAAAATCTACTTTGTTCTCCCAAGGTGATAAAAGTCAGTGTGTACATACTTCAAAATGGCGACACTCTTTCCCCATAGTTTAATACAAGAAAGGCAATATCATATTCATGAAGTAACTCAAATGTGTAGAACACACAAAAACAAAACTTTTTTTTTTTTTTTTTCAATTGTACCAAAGGTGTCCATGATAGAAGCGAGAATAACCAAGATGGGGATAAAAACTGGTATTCACCAAATCATTGTAAACAAATCACCTTCATTTGCAGAGATGCGCAACAAACAAACAATATAAAATGGGTGAAGCTTGTTCGCCAACTGCTAAACAACTCATGAATTTAAAAAAAATGCTTCAGCAGTTTGAATAAGCATCAACCTCTAAAAGTCACACATAGGAAGGCAATGACTCAGTGATAATGAACAAAACAAGTCACGGGCTACTGAAGTATCATAGCAGAGAAACACCCATAATAAAGACTCAGTGAGTGTTTAGCCAATTGGGGACCAGTTTGCCTGGCTCTGCCACACAATAAATCAAGGTTCGTACAGACAGTAGTAAGTCAAAATCAAGGACTTCTAAGTACTTTTTCAAGCACTAATAGTTATTTTCAAGGGTCATCAATCTGTAATAGTTCCTTTTATGCTATTTTTTCTAGTTACCACCAGATGACAGTATAACACCACAACCTGATGGAAAAATACAACTTACTATTTCATCACTACCTTACAAATTCTACTCAATAATACATCATTTCTCTACTTATGTATTACATACATGAACAGTAAGTCAGTACTGATGTTGTAATTTGAGTAGTGATGAGCAGAGTTTTGGGCAATGCCTAATGGTGAACACATTTCACATTACTACACAATTCCAGCTTTAGGACTAGTGTTAATTGGGCATTTGGGAATCTACTACTTAATAGCTACGCAAAAGCATGTTGTTTACTGAATGGCAGCTCTAGAGTCGCGGGTCGGGAGAAGGTTGGGTGGGCTGTGTGAGGGGAAATGGCACCTGATCGGCCACCAGAACGGCGGCAGCTTAATAAAGCTGAATTTCGCTGGCGACGCGTGAACGAGGCGGTTGGTAAAAACAAAAAGCTCTGGAAGTTGTTGCAGAGAAAAAAGGTCACGATGTAGAACTGGCACTGGATGCAGCATTGTCTTCCGTCCTTCATGTGGCTCTTCGGGGCCGATTCACCCATGTCAAAGTCTGACGCATTTTTGTGCACCTTACACGGTATGAGTTGATTGGGTCCAGTGATGTAGTGGTACATGTTTTTTTATTTATTTGTAGGTAAACTACACTGATCAAAAATATATAACCCGACATGTAAAGTGCTGGTCCCATATTTCATGAGCTGAAATAAAAGAACCCAGAAATGTTCCATACGCACAAAAGGTAGGATTTAATCTACATTTGCCCAGCGTTTTAGCTATTGGTGACACATAATCAGTCAGTTCTGCACCAGCCTGGCTGAGTGGCTGGTGTGGTCACCTGGCAACTAGAGCGCCAAACGTGAGGAAATAACACTGTACTCTGCCTGATAATAATATGCAAGACCAATACATTTAAAAATATATATTTTTTCTTAAACATATTTGATCAAGTACTTTTCATGTACCAACTGGAGAAATTGTCTGATTTTCAAGGTATTCCAGTACTTGAATTTCAGGAGTGCCAAATTCAATTACTTTAAGCACCTCAAGCACTTTGTCCGGACCCTGAATAAAATGTTTAAAAAAAATACAACAAAGCGTACATTCGTCAAACAATTAAACATTTTCATTTCACATTTGTTTTCTTCAATTCAATGTACCACATTCTAGTCATCGTTGTTCCTTGATAACCTAGCAACAGTCTTAGATATGAAACTGCTGTCTTACCCTTTGTATCCCATAGACATAATAACAAAATTCAGTTCATTTCATTAACAGGTACCCCACCTGTGTGTGCTCAGGAGAAATCATTCGTTGGACTGTATGTTGTGACTTTTATTAATGCCATCATTCCAGGGACAATATTAGTAAGGGGAAACAATGGAAATTTACCGGTGAGGAACCGTGCCCAAAAACGTGGCTTCATCTTCAAGCAAGTGGAGATTTGTCTTACATGATAAAAAATATTTTACCTTGCTAAAACATGCACACAGCCATTCCCTTGGTGTAACCTCTCACACACAGCTATGTCCCTGGTATAACCTCACACACACAGCTATGTCCCTGGTATAACCTCTCACACACAGCTATGTCCCTTGGTGTAACCTCTCACACACAGCTATGTCCCTGGTGTAACCTCACACACACAGCTATGTCCCTGGTGTAACCTCTCACACACAGCTATGTCCCTGGTGTAACCTCTCACACACAGCTATGTCCCTGGTGTAACCTGCAGGTAACAAACACCCTACGAGTCCACAAAATGACAGAGTTTAATGTCACAAGTCACAGGAAATAAAACGAATATTAGAGTCCTTGCACACAGAACACCCAGCTGGTGATGGCGACATAACTGAGTAGAACAATCCTTCTGCACCAGACTGACAACATTACCTAGATCCTTCATTACTATACATTTCAAAGCAATAAAATGCCAAACAAATCTTTATGCAACACTTTTGAAACATGCCGACGTCGTCTAATCTTATCTACCCTCTGCTATCCGGGTGTCATGGTAACCACCTTAGATACCAACAGATATTTACTACCTAGGCCTAGACTATACATATCTACCAGCCTACCAAAGTAGTCGGAGATCCTTTTAACATGTGTAAAACTATGATTCCTTGTCAAAGTATCTGTTTAGAAAGCACTTGCATAGCATACAGTGTATTCTTCTGTCCCTTTTTGTTCTGATACAAAACAGCCCGGCCAGACTGTGAATATGTAGGTTAACATTGACAGGAAGCATGACAGTGGATCCATTTTAAAACGTCAAACTGGAAAACTGTCATGAAGTCGAGAGTATGACAGCGTGACATCACTCATGCAAGTCATTGGGCAAACTTCCCACAAAAGCCTCAAGCTCATTCTCCATGGAGAAGGACATTACTGCACTGGGAGGGAATTCTGTCACGTACATCTCCCCTCCCACTCTCCTTGCGACCTCCCAAATATGAGGAAGGGGCTCCAGTCATCTATTCTGGCTCCCCCCCCAACCCCCTCCCCAAATGCCTCGACCTAAGCAGCCCCATTTTTGAGATTCCCTTTCACAAAGTTTCCTTAAAATGTGTTTAGTGATAAATGTTACTCTAGAAATGAAAATGAGACGTTCCCTTTTTAGTCGATACTCCCGTCCTGTGTACCGAGTTGGCCCAGGACTCTACAGCGTCTGACCGTTCAAACACCCTTCATGCACACAGAGCTAAGCATACTGTACACGGCACTTAAATTGTTCCGAGGGCAGCTTTTTCTGACACTCCTAATTCAAGAAGCAGTTAATAAATGTTTTTATCTTCAGGTTAATTACTTACTGATATTTTCCTTTACAAAGCGATGATATTGATGCATGCTTATTAAGTTGAAGTGCATGACGACACAAACTATCCTGTATCTTTCCTAATAGTACCATTATAGTGGGAGAGAGAAAGTTGTCTACATGCACCCACATACAGCTTACACTTCTTATTAGCAGTTGTCATTAACCAACTTGATGGATGACAAATAAGGTTGAATTAACCCTGTTTTAAGAACTCAGAAATTAAGAGGATAAAATTGTTTATGCAAAAACAAATTATAATAATTGTTTGTCAAAAGATATGCCCCACTGTGTTTAGAGTTGTAGGGAAATCTTTCAAAAATAAATAGCCAAATGAAGAATACATTTTAAAAAATCTGACTGGATATGCATTTCATTATGGTTTCATTAAAAGCTGGCTTGGGTTTGACATCTTAAAAGGCTGCAGTGAATTAAATGAAATGTATATTTTAAATCTGTACATTTCAGTCAGAAGGCAAAAACACATTGACATTATTCAGAAGGCTGAGCTTGCCATTCTAGCGTTTACAGTTTACTACAGCAACTGGGGAGAGAAATATTGATCTTTCCATCTCACTGCTGATAAATGTTGTTAGCTGTAACTTAGTCACGCTGCACACTTCCTGACAGATTCTCTGATATGTCACTCTGGAGGCGTGGCCACAATGACTTAACCCTTTATCTGATGAATGGATAGTCTATTATACGTCTCTGGAGGCTAGGCTACGATGACTTAACCATAACTGGGAAACGGAGATGCTATGATACGTCTCTGGAGGCTAGGCTACGATGACTTAACCATAACTGGGAAACGGAGATGCTATGATACGTCTCTCTGGAGGCTTGGCGACAATCCTTTAACTGAGAAACGGAGGACTAGACACTAATAAAAATAACCAAAGTGTAATCTGAAATTACATCCTATGTAGTGCACTACTTTAAGCTAGTGCTCTGGGCAAAAGTTGTGCACTACATACATAATAGGGTTCAATTTCAGACATCCCTGGACACAAACAAAGAGCCAATGGAACCCAATCGATCGTCTCCAAACTACAGATGTCTGTAAACCTTTGTTGAATCTCTTAAACTGAACCCAAAAGTGCAAGTTGCTAACGTTGTCTGTCCCATCTCACATCTGTGTCAACCGAGTCAGTAGTGCTTCTCCTGCAGGTAATCTTTCATCTTGTTGGGCAAAGGCAGGTTCTGAATTAGGTCAATCCTGGTATACTGTCTAATCACAAACCGACACAAGTACTGCAGAGAGCGCACGTGCATAAACCGAGACACGGGATTGGTCAGCCTGACGGGGTAGGTGGCGGACCCTGGTAAGCGAGATCTAGAATAACAGAAGGCTCCGTTCTCAGAGTCTTTGACGGAGAATTCTATCAGGTCCACCATGGACGTGTGTCCCTCCACATCAGGCTGCTCGTAGAAGCTGAAGCGTCCGTTGGAGTGTTCGATGCGGGTGTGGAGGGTCTTGGTCTGGGAGCGGAAACTAAGGCTGAGGAGGTACCTGTCGTCCGAGCTGTCCCTGACCAGAAACGAGCCGTCAGGCAGGTTGACCAGCTTCTCCTCGGCCTCCCAGCGTGTGATAGGTCCCCAGTACCAGCCCTGCCTGGCTAGCTTCTTCAGCTCCTCAGTCAGGCTGGTTACTACCATTGGTCCACTGCTCCGGACTGAGTCGTACAGCCGACTCACCCCTGGAGCAGAGTCGAGGTCAAAGTTCAGGTGTTGCCTAACCCGGGCCGCCACGTGGCCATCTGCCCCGCCGAACCTGGAGTAAGTCCTGGAGATGTTGTTGCTGGGTAACGCGGGCAGGAGAGGGGAGCGCTGGGGAGGAGCGGGGTGTTGTTGAGCGTTGACCCTGCAGCTATGGAGCATCACACCGGTAGAGCCGATGAAGAGGCCGTTCACCGACTGCGACTCCACGAAGAGGTCCGCTGGAAGGTTCCGGTTCAGACTCACCAGATCCTGGTCCTCTTGACTCTGGTGGTCGGCGTGGAGGGAACTACTGTCCGCCTCCGTCACCACCTCCATAGGCAGCGACCTGTCCAGGCAGAAGGAGTGGGGGACAGAGTGGGACCCCTCTGGGTACATCCCCTCCTCTAAAGGCATGGTGTACTGAATGTAGTCCTGTGGCGTGAAGCCCAGGACTACAGGCACGTGTTTGTCACTGTTCAGGTCTCCGTTCTGCGGCTCCTGGAAGATGTTCTCCATCTGAAAGTCATGGTGGCGGAACTCCTTCCTCACGCCATTCAGGTCTGGGCTGGGGGAATGGACCATGGCTTTAACCTTCACCTCCATTTTGATGCAGGCCTCATCTGAAGCGACAGGCCGCAGGGGCCATGGAGACGGGCTGTAATGGTGGCTACGGAGCGACGCTGATCGTAACGGACGCTGGGCCTTGACCTCGTTGAAGCTGATTGGGACCGAGGAGGAGGAGAAGGTGTCATCATCGTCAGCCGACCCCATGGCTAATGAGCCACCTTTGACCTTGGCCTTCTGCTTGACCGACAGCCTCCTCTTCAGAGAACCCATCAGGCTCTCACTCTTAGACCGGCCCTTGTTGTGTCCCGCCTTCTCCTCACCCACATCACCAATTCCCAGGTTGCAGCCCGCAAGATCTTTAGTGTAGCAGCCTCCGAAGAGCGATTCCTCCTTGGAGAAGTCGGCCGCTAGCGAGGGCTGCTGGAGCATGACAAAGTCCCCCCCTCCTTCCTCCTTGACCTTGATGTTGAGGGACTTGCGGATGGTGTTAAGGCTGATTTTCTTCATTCTAAACGGCCCTCCTTGGCAGGGGCGGCTACTCTCCTCCTGGAGTACTGAAGACGATGCTGCTATCCACAGAGTCCTCCCATCAGGCTGGAGACAGCTGGTCATACACACTGCAGAGCGCTCATCCCCTTAAGAGAAAACACAAATAAAAATCACTACAGTTCCACTTTATTTATTTTTCTTCATAATACAGTCATTTAAGTGTTTCTCGTACCAAATAATGTTTCTATAATTCTTGGGTGGGCCAACATTAGGCCGACAGTTCCTCTACCTACATTATATTGGTAATCAATACCCTCGTTCAATGCAGATAATCCTGGTACAACACAGGCACGCCTCTACAGACGTTTGACACACCCTGATGTTTACTGATAAGCTTACCCTCGTATTATCTGTGCACAGTGTAAAGTGATTACTCACCATTGCATGACTAGAATTGGTGACTCAGCTGGACTAAAGTTCCATCAGCTTCCCCTTGCTCTAGAAATAAATAAAACATGTGATCATGTTGAATCTGATCGCAATATCATGGGGATTCAAGAAATAATAATAAAAAAAGACCTACATTTGTTTGTAGGTACAACTATGAATGTCACCAACCACAGTGACATTGCGGAATCATTTTCTGAAGAGGTTTCTGCTATCGTTCACCTGGGGTCTTTACACGTCTCTTTTACAGTGTTCATCATGCTATTGTTGGCTAAATATTATTTACACACTGTTTCAAAATGAAATGTTCGATAGCCAGCTAAAATATGAACAGAATGAATGCCCATAACTAAGTATCGGTAGCTTAGGCCCTTGTCATTGCTAAAAAAAAAAGTCAGCTAGTTTATTGATTACGTTTCTAACCTCAAAAGGTCATGTTTTGACAACACATACAGTAGTTGCCATCCAAACAACCACACCTGAAATCATAGGTAGCTAACTACACTGAACAAAAATATAAACGCAACATGTTAAGTGCTGGTCCCATGTCTCATGAGCTGAAATAAAAGATCCCAGAAATGTTCCATATGCATAAAAAGCTTATTTCCCTCAAATGTTGTGCACATCTTTGTTTACATTTCTGTTAGTGAGCATCTGTCATTTGCCAAGATAATCAATCCATCTGACAGGTGTGGCATATCAAGACTCTGATTAAACAGCATGATCATTACATGGTGCCCCTTGTGCTGGGGTCAAATCAAGGCATCTCTAAATTATGCAGTTTTGTCACAAGTTGAGGGAGTGTGCAATTGGCATGCTGACTGCAGGAATGTGCAACAGAGCTGTTGCCAGGTAATTTAATGTTAATTTCTTTACCATTAACTGCCTCCAATTTGGCAGCATGTCCAACCGGCCTCACAACCACGTGTATTATCGTGTGGATGAGCAGTTTGCTGATGTTAAAGTTGTGAACAGAGTGCCCCATGGTGGTGGTGGGGTTATGGTATGGGCAGGCATACATTTTTAAGGTGTCTGACCAACAGATGCATATTTGTATTCCCAGTCATGTGAAATCGATAGACTAGGGGCTAATGTATTTATTTTAATTGACTGATATCCTCATATGCACTAAGTCAGCAAAATACTTGAAATTGTTTCATTTTTGTTCAGTTTACTTGCATTGCTATTAAATAATTGGCTGTGGTGTTAAACGGCATGGTCTTGTGTGTGCCAGCTGCCAAATTAACAATGTTAGCTAATAGCTAGTAAGCCATCTGGGCCTACTACAGTCTTTAGTTCTGCTAGCCATCTAGCGAACTAGCCATGTTTACATTGTTAAATCGTTCAGAGAGAACTGTGACATGATGAATCATAGCTAGGTATGCTAAAATCCGACGTCAGTTTCACCTTGACAGCTGAATATCAATGTAGTAAACGGCTAGTTAACAAAATGTTAATAATGTGGCGACACGTAATACTGCATTTAGCGGTCTGGTCAACAAAGTTAGCTCACCTAGCCAAATAACCTTACTATAGCTAGCTAACTTGGCTGCCTAGCTACATTCATTAGCCATGTGTTTATTAAACAATCTGTAATAATGTATATTTGGGTACTTACTTCGTTAGATGAACATCTGCATACGTGGTAATGTACACTTGAATAGCTTTTTTTTCTCCCGAAATCTGAAAATGGAGCGAGCGTTAGCTATTTTAGGCCGGAACCGAGCTGAGCTAACTTGCTAGCTACTTAGTTTAGCCAGTCGGCTAGCTTAGCAGTCAAACACATTTCGTGGAAGCAACTGTATCTCGCTAGCTATAAAAATAAAACAAAAGTGTGTTGCAAAGGTTCCCCGTTTTAGCTTTGGCTATTTATGTTGTATTGTAGTACTTCAACAAACAATCTATTTATTTAAATACTTTCTGTCGCCCTCTTCTTCTCTCCTTCTGGTGCCTGTTGAATTGTGGGAGAGAGCAAGCTGATAAATACAGCGAATCACATCCAGCCTCCAGGCTGCTGATGTATGAAACCATTTCTAAAATTCCTTCAAGACATAGCTGAAGAATGGGTCACAGAATGGTGTGTGTTTAATACAAATAATGTTATTCTATTGACCTACACATGCCCCAGACCAATGAATACAGAACACAAACATACTGGGGAACAGAAAGCAATGAACATGTCAAATATGATTTTTTTTTTAATGATGGTTGACTGCTTGGTTCTATTACCTGTTGCACCCACCATGCCATTCTCTCAGAATGCACATCATACACCCATTCAAATGACAAGCCCCAAAGGATGTCACCTTTATTTTAACTAGGCAAGTTAGTTAAGAACAAATTCTTATTTTCAATGACGGCCTAGGAACAGTGGGTTAACTGCCTGTTCAGGGGCAGAATGACAGATTTAGTCCTTGTCAGCTCAAGGATTTGAACTTGCAACCTTTTGGTTACTAGTCCAACGCTCTAACCACTAGGCTACCCTACCACCCCTTCACTCTAACCACTAGGCTACCCTACCACCCCTCCACTCTAACCACTAGGCTACCCTACCAACCCTCCACTCTAACCACTAGGCTACCCTACCACCCCTCCACTCTAACCACTAGGCTACTCTACCACCCCTCCACTCTAACCACTAGGCTACTCTACCACCCCTCCACTCTAACCACTAAGCTACTCTACCACCCCTCCACTCTAACCACTAGGCTACCCTACCACCCCTCCACTCTAACCACTAGGCTACCCTACCACCCCTCCACTCTAACCACTAGGCTACTCTACCACCCCTCCACTCTAACCACTAGGCTACTCTACCACCCCTTCACTCTAACCACTAGGCTACTCTACCACCCCTCCACTCTAACCACTAGGCTACCCTACCACCCCTCCACTCTAACCACTATAAGCTACTCTACCACCCCTCCACTCTAACCACTAGGCTAACCTACCACCCCTCCACTATAACCACTAGGCTACTCTACCACCCCTCCACTTTAACCACTAGGCTACTCTACCACCCCTCCACTCTAACCACTAGGCTACTCTACCACCCCTCCACTCTAACCACTAGGCTACCCTACCACCCCTCCACTCTAACCACTAGGCTACCCTACCACCCCTCCACTCTAACCACTAGGCTACCCTACCACCCCTCCACTCTAACCACTAGGCTACTCTACCACCCCTCCACTCTAACCACTAGGCTACCATACCACCCCTCCACTCTAACCACTAGGCTACCCTACCACCCTCCACTCTAACCACTATAAGCTACTCTACCACCCCTCCACTCTAACCACTAGGCTAACCTACCACCCCTCCACTATAACCACTAGGCTACTCTACCACCCCTCCACTTTAACCACTAGGCTACTCTACCACCCCTCCACTCTAACCACTAGGCTACTCTACCACCCCTCCACTCTAACCACTAGGCTACCCTACCACCCCTCCACTCTAACCACTAGGCTACCCTACCACCCCTCCACTCTAACCACTAGGCTACCCTACCACCCCTCCACTCTAACCACTAGGCTACTCTACCACCCCTCCACTCTAACCACTAGGCTACCATACCACCCCTCCACTCTAACCACTAGGCTACCCTACCACCCTCCACTCTAACCACTAGGCTACTCTACCACCCCTCCACTCTAACCACTAGGCTACCCTACCACCCCTCCACTCTAACCACTAGGCTACTCTACCACCCCTCCACTCTAACCACTAGGCTACTCTACCACCCCTCCACTCTAACCACTAGGCTACTCTACCACCCCTCCACTCTAACCACTTGGCTACCCTACCACCCCTCCACTCTAACCACTAGGCTACCCTACCACCCCTCCACTCTAACCACTAAGCTACTCTACCACCCCTCCACTCTAACCACTAGGCTACTCTACCACCCCTCCACTCTAACCACTAGGCTACCCTACCACCCCTCCACTCTAACCACTAGGCTACCCTACCACCCCTCCACTCTAACCACTAAGCTACTCTACCACCCCTCCACTCTAACCACTAGGCTAACCTACCACCCCTCCACTATAACCACTAGACTACCCTACCACCCCTCCACTCTAACCACTAGGCTACTCTACCACCCCTCCACTCTAACCACTAGGCTACCCTACCACCCCTCCACTCTAACCACTAGGCTACTTTACCACCCCTCCACTCTAACCACTAGGCTACTCTACCACCTCTCCACTCTAACCACTAGGCTACCCTACCACCCTCCACTCTAACCACTAGGCTACTCTACCACCTCTCCACTCTAACCACTAGGCTACCCTACCACCCTCCACTCTAACCACTAGGCTACTCTACCACCCCTCCACTCTAACCACTAGGCTACCCTACCACCCCTCCACTCTAACCACTAGGCTACTCTACCACCCCTCCACTCTAACCACTAGGCTACTCTACCACCCCTCCACTCTAACCACTAGGCTACTCTACCACCCCTCCACTCTAACCACTTGGCTACCCTACCACCCCTCCACTCTAACCACTAGGCTACCCTACCACCCCTCCACTCTAACCACTAGGCTACCCTGCCACCCCTCCACTCTAACCACTAGGCTACCCTGCCACCCCTCCACTCTAACCACTAGGCTACCCTACCACCCCTCCACTCTAACCACTAGGCTACCCTGCCACCCCTCCACTCTAACCACTAGGCTACCCTGCCACCCCTCCACTATAACCACTAGGCTACTCTACCACCCCTCCACTCTAACCACTAGGCTACTCTACCACCTCTCCACTCTAACCACTAGGCTACCCTACCACCCTCCACTCTAACCACTAGGCTACTCTACCACCCCTCCACTCTAACCACTAGGCTACCCTACCACCCCTCCACTCTAACCACTAGGCTACTCTACCACCCCTCCACTCTAACCACTTGGCTACTCTACCACCCCTCCACTCTAACCACTAGGCTACTCTACCACCCCTCCACTCTAACCACTTGGCTACCCTACCACCCCTCCACTCTAACCACTAGGCTACCCTACCACCCCTCCACTCTAACCACTAGGCTACCCTGCCACCCCTCCACTCTAACCACTAGGCTACCCTGCCACCCCTCCACTCTAACCACTAGGCTACCCTACCACCCCTCCACTCTAACCACTAGGCTACCCTGCCACCCCTCCACTCTAACCACTAGGCTACCCTGCCACCCCTCCACTCTAACCACTAGGCTACCCTGCCACCCCTCCACTCTAACCACTAGGCTACCCTACTACAACTAGTAATAATATTTTCCATGACAATATTATGAGTCCATTTTCTGTCACCCGCAAAACGGACTATTTATTTTCCCCAAACTAGTGTTACTTAGAAAATGATGCAATTAAGCGAATCCTAATTTGTATTCCGAAACATATCATATTGGGCTGTCCAATTTTTCCAAACTGTTTTTCTGAGTTACCTTATATCAGAGCTACCAGCTCAAACTTGATCTAATTAGTGGACTAATTAGTGTCAGTTTTGTTTTAAAGTGGCTCTAATTGTGTTTACTGCTGCTGGCCTAATTTGGGCCATACACTGTTGGTCATTATTATATTTTGTCTGCGCTGTTAAACTGTCAAGCTCATACAAGGCATACCATGGCAGACTTGCTTAGAGGTGCAGACAGGCCCTATGCAAACACAGTAATTACTGAACCCTATTAGGGCTGATCAAGATCCCTAAACTTGATATGGGCAGAGAGGGAGGTGGTGGTGGTGGTGTGTTTGTGTGTTATGTGTGTGTGTGTGCGTGTGTGTGTGTGTGTGTGTGTGTGTGTGTGTGTGTGTGTGTGTGTGTGTATGCGTGTGCTTGTGTGTGTTTGCATGCGTGTGTGTGTGTTTGCGTGCGTGCGTGTGTGTGTGTTTGCATGCGTGTGTGTGTGTTTGCATGCGTGTGTGTGTGTGTGTTTACGTGCGTGCGTGTGTGTTTGCGTGCGTGTGTTCATAGGGCACAAGCACCACGGACACCGCCAGCAGCAAATCGGAGTGCCATGGTTCGACATGTCTGATTAGACCTGACAAACACAGTGTTTCTCTAGTGACGGGCTGTTTACTCCCTGGCAGAATGAGTAAACATGTTGCTATTAGCAAAAAAGTGGTGTTACATTTATTTGAGTGAAATCAAGCAGTTTTTGTAAATGTATATTATAACTGGGTTAAAATGTATTTTTTTGTATCAAATGAATTCTGAAGATTTCAATAGACTATCATAATTTGATGAGAGATTAAATATTAACAGGATTATTGGCTGAATAGCACTGCAACGTACAAGGTAAATGGGATTTAGGGAGCATTTATGTCTATGACAAGATCATAGACATATTGAATGTATGTATAAGTACAGGAAGCTAAAAAGAAAATGTAAAATCAGAACAACAACGAGGGAAACCTGTCTTTTATGAGATACCTCTACACAAGGGGCACATTCTTCTTCCTTTGTCTCGTCTTAATTCCAAATGAAAGCTGCATCAGCCATAAATTATTTGCTCAATAGGTCTGCGGCATCCTTCAACTTGACTCAGATCCATAGACTTGACTGCTCGGCCGTGGGGGTTTTGTCGGGGGTCCCAAGGTGCCCATCCTCATATCCTCAACATTTGCAACGGAGCGGAAGACGTCTACAGCAGGCATGTCAAGCAGAGACGGCGCCGCTGGGACCACTTGGGCTTTTTGTTTCAGGAATTACTAAGGAATAACACGGGGGGCGTGTGCGACTCTGCACCATGCCAGTGCCCGCCCTCATGCCGCATGCTCCCCTCTCTCAACGCAGGCAGCTTGGGACCTGTATTGAATGGATCATGTTCACTTTTTCAGGCCTACTACTAGGTTTTGTTCTATAGAACCTTTTATGTTTTTTTTTTCCAGCCGGCGAGAGCAGTTCTGCTGGTTATTTGGGATTCAGCGGTCGACCCTGTGCTAAATCAGTCCTTCAAGTCGCCCCAGCTCTCCTACGGGAGAGGTTGTAAGAGGTCTTGGAGGATTGGGCATTAATTACATTTACAACAGTTGTATCCACACTGAATGTAATGATTCAGCTATAGTAAGACATGAGATGAATGAAAATACTGTATGTTCTGTGAAGGAAAAGGGGAAAGAAAAAATCATCCATGTTTGCTTAAAAGGATCGATGGGTTCCCCGCGGGACGGTTGAGCTAACGTAGGCTAATGTGATTAGCATCAGGTTGTAAGTAACAAGAACATTTCCCAGTACAAAGACGTATCCGATATTGGCAGAGAGCTTAAATTCTTGTTCATCTAAATGCACTGTCCTATTTACAGTAGCTATTACAGTGAAAGAATGCCATGTTATTGTTTGAGGAGAAAGCACAGTTATGTATTAATAAACCAATTAGGCACATTTGGGCAGTCTGGACACAACATTTTGAAAAGAAATGCAATGGTTCATTGGTTCCTACATCAATTTCACATTTCTACAAACTTCAAAAAATATGCATATCCTTGCTTCAGGTGTTGAGCTAGGCAGTTAGATTTGGGTATGAACATAAGCATATTTTTAAAGTGTTTTTTTTGTGGGAAATGCCTTCTCAAACATGTGAACTTTCATGTGCCTTAATAACAAACTTGTTTGCCATCTGTGAATATGAATAAACTTGTTCAATTACTTGTTTAATTACAAGCCAAGTTGATTTAGCCAATGGAAAAATCAGCAACCTTCCTGCTAGCCATGATTGGCTAAGATATTGAGTGGGCTGGACATCCCGAGAGATGAGTTTGGATTGGTCTGCCATATATCATCCTTCTGTCTATTTGAGCTGCTCTAGGTAATCCTATCTAACGCTGCTATTTGTATTGTGTATTAAAAGTGCAAAAGTGTTGCTCTCCACTTTCTGGAGGACTGCATTTTGAAATTAGTGGAATTAGAGTATGATAACTAAGGAGGTAGAGAAAACACCTGTCTCCGGATTACATATTCAAACTAAGGGCAACCATGGCATCCGACAGCAGACGCATTCAACCATGAATTATGTATACGGGTAAGCTAGTCTAGCTAGTTACATTTTCAGATATTACACATTTCTAACTTTGACAGAAAGAGCCATTTGCTTGGCTAGCTATAGACAAATGTTAGCTAGCTAACAATGAACCTGGTTGATTAGCTACCTACAGATTCATGCAGGGTAGTAACATCAAGAGTTATGATTATAGTTAATTATTTACCTAGCTAGCTAACGTTATGTGTATGACATTATTATTCGTATCTCAGAGCCATTTGCTTAGCTAGTTATAGCCTAATGTTAGCTAGCTAACATTGAACCTGGTTGGTTAGCTACCTGCAGATTCATGCAGGGTAGTAACGGCATGAGTTGGGATTATGGTTCATTGAATACCTAGATAGCTACATGTCTTTACAAGACTCCACCGTGCAAGTAACCATTTTGGGTACGTTCCTAAATTCAGTCTGGCCATCTACTCCAATTTCAGAGAACTCTCGTCAGAGAGAGCAGAATATCTGGTGAATTAATTTACGAACGCTTATCACCCGTTGAATATGGCCTGCGTCAGAAAACGTATCTGCGATAAAGCATAATTAAATTTTTGCCAGCAGCACAGTTACAGTCACCAACACTATATGAAAATATGAAAATACTATATGAAAATAATATGTAAATAGCCTAACCATCACTGCTAGGGCGAGTTAAATGGTCAGAGAGGGGTGTTCTCTCATTGTGTGTCTGGAAGTAGCTAGCAAGCTAGCCAATGTTAGCCAGTTAGCTTGGGTGCTTGACTGCCATTGTAAGGTCAGAAAGTACAGCTCAACCCTACTCATCGGCCAGAGCTTCCTCTGTGCGGTCTGAACGCTCCGAGGAGGACACGTTTTGAATTTAAGAATGGACAATCTGACAGCACAGTTGCAGTCACCAACGCTCTGGATAACTTAACAGCCTAACCAGCTCTGCTAGGGCGAGTAATGTTCAGTGAGCTATTCTCTCTTTTGTGTCTGGAAGTAGCTAGCAAGTTAGCTTGGGTGCTTGACTTCTGTTAGTACAGACTGCTCGGATCAACACTTAAGGAGATGGGTGGGGCTGAAGCTTAAGAGGGTGTGAACGATGTTGAATGGGTGTAGACAAAGAAGGGCTCTCCAATAGTAGCACCAAAAGACTCAAAGGCCATTTTCTCAAAAGTTAGTTTACAATCTTATCAACTTTCAAAGCAAAAATTACTTTCCCATTGTTCCTCCACTGTAGTGTATGATTTACCATTTTGTAGCTCTGAGTCTCCACTTTATCCAATGTAAAAAAACACAATTTCAAATTTTGCTACATAAGGCCAATTTGAGCTGGTTGGTCACATATATCATTCACAAGTTACTGTATGTATGTGTGTGTGTGTGTGTGTGTGTGTGTGTGTGTGTGTGTGTGTGTGTGTGTGTGTGTGTGTGTGTGTGTGTGTGTGTGTGTGTGTGTGTGTGTATGTATGTGTAACGATTGTCGTCCTCCTCTTCTGAGGAGGAGTAGGAAGGATCGGACCAATATGCAGCGTCGTAAGTGTCCATGTTAATTTATTAGAACTGAACACTCAAAACAAAATAACAAAGTGAATGAAAGAAACGAAACAGTCCTGTCAGGTGAAACAACACACTAAACAGAAAATAATCACCCACAACTCAAAATGGGAAAACAGGCTACCTAAGTATGGTTCTTAATCAGAGACAACGATTGCCAGCTGCCTCTGATTGGGAACCATACCAGGCCAAACACATGGAGATAGAAAACATAGAACACACAACATAGAATGCCCACCCCAACTCACACCCGGACCAAACTACAATAGAGACATAAAAAAGGAACTACGGTCAGGACGTGTCAGTATCCCCCCCAAAAAAGGTGCGGACTCCGGCCGCAAAACCTAAACCCATAGGGGAGGGTCTGGGTGGGCATCTGTCCGCGGTGGCGGCTCTAGTCTTGGCCCACTTAAGTGCCGCCTTCAGAGCTGAGACCCTCGCCACTGACCTCGGACTGGGGCGGGCCCCGAATAGACAGGAGATTCCGCCAGCTCCCGACTGACGGGCGGCTTCGCCAGCTCCCGACTGACGGGCGTCTCCGCCAGCTCCCTACTGAAGGGCGGCTCTGGCAGCTCCGGACAGGAGAGAGACTCTGGCATCTCCGGACAGGCGGGAGACTCTGGCAGCTCCGGACAGGAGAGAGACTCTGGCAGCTCCGGACAGGAGAGAGACTCTGGCAGCTCCGGACAGGAGAGAGACTCTGGCAGCTCCGGACAGGCGGGAGAACCTGGAGGGAGGGGATGGAGAGACAGCCTGATCCTCGGAGGATGCACAGGATAGACTGGGCCGTGGAGGCACACTGGAGGTCTCGCACTGAGGGCCTGCACAACCCATCCTGGCTGGATGGTGATTTTACCCCGGCACGTGTGGGGGCGCAGGCACAGGTTGCACTGGGCTGTGCAGACACACAGGATAGACCGGGCCGTGGAGGCACACTGGAGGTCTCGCACTGAGGGCCTGCACAACCCATCCTGGCTGGATGGTGATTTTACCCCGGCACGTGTGGGGCGCAGGCACAGGTTGCACTGGGCTGTGCAGACACACAGGATATCCTGGCCCGAGGAGACGCACTGGCTGTCTGGAGAGTATGTATGTATGTAATGTGTGTGTGTGTGTGTGTTATTTTCCACCATAATTTGCAAATAAATTCATTAAAAATCCCACAATGTGATTTTCTGGATTTGTTTTCTCATTTTCTCTGTCATAGTTGAAGTGTACCTATGATGAAGATTTACAGGCCTCTCTCATCCTTTTAAGTGGGAGAACTTGCACAATTGGTGGCTTACTAAATATGTTTTTGCACCACTGTATGTATGTATGTATGTATGTATGTATGTATGTATGTATGTATGTATGTGTGTGTGTGTGTGTGTGTGTGTGTGTGTGTGTGTGTGTGTGTGTGTGTGTGTGTGTGTGTGTGTGTGTGTATGTATCCCCAAGGGTACGTGAACAGCTGTATCAACAAGACAATGTTGTAACCACCAACAAGTCAACATGAGTTGACAATAGCTGGAGATTGCAACTCACACACTGCTTTTAACACTGCGTGAGCAAATGTTTGCAATTGTGTAAGTGTGATTTTAACCGGGTGAGCATTCAAAGCACAGAATCCTAGCTAACTCAACAGCATCACATGACTACTCAAACAATGTACACACGTTTACTCAATGATAGAGCCTACACATCAATAGCAGGTCAGCCCGGTGATACATGTAATCACAAAACAAACTTGTTTACCTTTTCAGCACATCGACTTCACACCTATGAAATTGATGGTCAGGTCTTCAGATAATACCGACACAAGATGGGACGATGAGTTTAACATCAAAGGGTTACCGCGACAATGAGGCCTGTATATGACATCACATAACCATAGGCTGGTGTTCTGGAGCTTTACTTATGTGCAGGGATAATGTTCGTTTTTGGTGTAAAATAAATATGACGGAAATCAACCTACAATTGATAATGCGAACAGTGCACCTAAGTCAGACAGACAACCATGGGAAAACTGAACAAACAAATCATTGCGCTTGTCTCAAGGTTGGCATCTGCTCAGAGCCAAATGCGAAGGAAGGATTGAACATCAGGCTTGGGGGGGAATGAGTCGGCAGAACGTTTGACCAAAAGAAGGGTGATTACAACAACGATGAGGCTCAGCGAGAGACAAGGGCAGATGACTCACACCAGCACTGTTGTCATTTATTTGAAGTGAAGCTTTGCTCCCTGCACACTACTGACATGAATGACTGATCCAACAGACACACTGACTGGCTGCTAAACAGGGGAACGGGCGTAAGGCGAAACATTTCACAGACCAGACTCAGTCATCAAAGCCCAAACACAGTCTGACTTTTCAGTAAGGTATTTTACATCCAGATAAAGAGGGACCCCCCCCCCCCTCTCTCTTCTGGGTGAAGAATCTCCCTCAGAATGACACCACTCGAATGCCCTTAGAATTCCATCAGAGCTGACGTTGTGTTCTTGTTGAACATGCGTATATGGAAACGTGTTTCTGTTCTCTCAACATGCCCAGCCTCTGTTCTCTCAACATGCCCAGCCTCTGTTCTCTCAACATGCCCAGCCTCTGTTCTCTCAACATGCCCAGCCTCTGTTCTCTCAACATGCCCAGCCTCTGTTCTCTCAACATGCCCAGCCTCTGTTCTCTCAACATGCCCAGCCTCTGTTCTCTCAACATGCCCAGCCTCTGTTCTCTCAACATGCACAGCCTCTGTTCTCAAAACATGCCTAGCCTCTGTTCTCTCAACATGCCCAGCCTCTGTTCTCTCAACATGCCTAGCCTCTGTTCTCTCAACATGCCCAGCCTCTGTTCTCTCAACATACCCAGCCTCTGTTCTCTCAACATACCCAGCCTCTGTTCTCTCAACATGCACAGCCTCTGTTCTCAAAACATGCCTAGCCTCTGTTCTCTCAACATGCCCAGCCTCTGTTCTCTCAACATGCCCAGCCTCTATGCGCTCAACATGCCCAGCCTCTGTTCTCTCAACATGTCCAGCCTCTGTTCTCTCAACATGCCCAGCTTCTATGCTCTCAACATGCCCAGCCTCTGTTCTCTCAACATGCCCAGCCTCTGTTCTCTCAACATGCCCAGCCTCTGTTCTCTCAACATGCCCAGTCTCTGTTCTCTCAACATGCCCAGCCTCTGTTCTCTCAACATAACCAGCCTCTGTTCTCTCAACATGCCCAGCCTCTGTTCTCTCAACATGCCCAGTCTCTGTTCTCTCAACATGCCCAGCCTCTGTTCTCTCAACATGCCCAGCCTCTATGAACTCAACATGCCCAGTCTCTGTTCTCTCAACATGCCCAGTCTCTGTTCTCTCAACATGCCCAGCCTCTGTTCTCTCAACTTGCCCAGCCACTGTTCTCTCAACATGCCCAGCCTCTGTTCTCTCAACATAACCAGCCTCTGTTCTCTCAACATGCCCAGCCTCTGTTCTCTCAACATGCCCAGCCTCTGTTCTCTCAACATGCCCAGCCTCTGTTCTCTCAACATGCCCAGCCTCTGTTCTCTCAACATGCCCAGCCTCTGTTCTCTCAACATGCCCAGCCTCTGTTCTCTCAACATGCCCAGCCTCTATGCTCTCAACATGCCCAGCCTCTGTTCTCTCAACATGCCCAGCCTCTATGCTCTCAACATGCCCAGCCTCTGTTCTCTCAACATGCCCAGCTTCTATGCTCTCAACATGCCCAGCCTCTATGCTCTCAACATGCCCAGCTTCTATGCTCTCAACATGCCCAGGCTCTATGCTCTCAACATGCCCAGTCTCTATGCGCTCAACATGCCCAGCCTCTATGCTCTCAACATGCCCAGCCTCTGTTCTCTCAACATGCCCAGCCTCTGTTCTCTCAATATGCCCAGCTTCTATGCTCTCAACATGCCCAGCCTCTATGCCCTCAACATGCCCAGCCTCTGTTCTCTCAACATGCCCAGCCTCTGTTCTCTCAACATGCCCAGCCTCTGTTCTCTCAACATGCCCAGCTTCTATGCTCTCAACATGCCCAGCCTCTATGCGCTCAACATGCCCAGCCTCTGTTCTCTCAACATGCCCAGCCTCTGTTCTCTCAACATGCCCCGCTTCTATGCTCTCAACATGCCCAGCCTCTATGCTCTCAACATGCCCAGCCTCTGTTCTCTCAACATGCCCAGCCTCTCTTCTCTCAACATGCCCAGCCTCTGTTCTCTCAACATGCTCAGCCTCTGTTCTCTCAACATGCCCAGCTTCTATGCTCTCAACATGCCCAGCCTCTATGCTCTCAACATGCCCAGCCTCTATTCTCTCAACATGCCCAGCCTCTGTTCTCTCAACATGCCCAGCCTCTGTTCTCTCAACATGCCCAGCTTCTATGCTCTCAACATGCCCAGCCTCTGTTCTCTCAACATGCCCAGCCTCTGTTCTCTCAACAAGCCCAGCCTCTGTTCTCTCAACATGCCCAGCCTCTATGCTCTCAACATGCCCAGCCTCTATGCCCTCAACATGCCAAGCCTCTATGCTCTCAACATGCCTAGCCTCTGTTCTCTCAACATGCCCAGCCTTTATGCCCTCAACATGCCCAGCCTCTATGCGCTCAACATGCCCAGGCTCTGTTCTCTCAATATGCCCAGCCTCTATGCTCTCAACATGCCTAGCCTCTGTTCTCTCAACATGCCCAGCCTCTGTTCTCTCAACATGCCCAGCCTCTATACCCTCAACATGCCAAGCCTCTATGCTCTCAACATGCCTAGCCTCTGTTCTCTCAACATGCCCAGCCTCTATACTCTCAACATGCCAAGCCTCTATGCTCTCAACATGCCAAGCCTCTATGCTCTCAACATGCCTAGCCTCTGTTCTCTCAACATGCCCAGCCTCTATGCTCTCAACATGCCCAGCCTCTGTTCTCTCAACATGCCCAGCCTCTATGCTCTCAACATGCCTAGCCTCTGTTCTCTCAACATGCCCAGCCTCTGTTCTCTCAACATGCCCAGCCTCTATACCCTCAACATGCCAAGCCTCTATGCTCTCAACATGCCTAGCCTCTGTTCTCTCAACATGCCCAGCCTCTATACTCTCAACATGCCAAGCCTCTATGCTCTCAACATGCCAAGCCTCTATGCTCTCAACATGCCTAGCCTCTGTTCTCTCAACATGCCCAGCCTCTGTTCTCTCAACATGCCCAGCCTCTATGTTCTCAACATGCCCAGCCTCTATGCTTTCAACATGCCCAGCCTCTATGCACTCAACATGCCCAGCCTCTATACACTCAACAAGCCCAGCCTCTATGTTCTCAACATGCCCAGTCTCTATGCCCTCAACATGCCTAGCCTCTGTTCTCTCAACATGCCCAGCCTCTATGCTCTCAACATGCCCATCCTCTATGCTCTCAACATGTCTCTTTCAACATATACATATTTGTACCTTTATTTCACTACGCAAGTCAGTTAAAAGAACAAATTCGTATTTACAATGACAGCCTAGGAACAGTGGGTTAACTGCCTTGTTCAGGGGCAGAACAACAGATCTTTCCCTTGTCAGCTCGCGTATTCAATCTTGCAACCTTTACAGTTACTGGCCCAACACTCTAACCACGATGCCATCTGCCACCCCAAAATATTGAGAGGGACCGAAGAGACTAATTGTTGAGAGTGTCTAGGTTTCCAGGAGGAACCACAGGTGAATTGGATTGTAAGGACAGTTTTGCTCAATCAACTTCAGAGAGGAGGCTTGGAAAACAAAACTGAAGACGCTTCAGCCAATTCAAAAGAAGGAAGTAGGATCTTCGGAGTGGAAAGAAAATAAACATTACATCAAAACTCAAATTCACTTGCAAAAGTACGCAACACCCTGCAGGTTTCTCAAGTACTGTGTGATTATCTTATTTTTCATGTCGAATTATCATCTTGTTGAGGTTTTTAATTATAAGCCTCCTGATTGATCAAATATCTGCATCCTCTCTGAAATAGTTGGATTATTACAGACCACAGGAGGCTGCTGGGGGATCCTTACCGTTTCCGTACATTACCACTTGCTTACAAGCACTTAACCAACAATGCAGTTCAAGAGTATAGAAAATATAAATAAAATAAATAAACTAAAGTTTAAAAAAAATCGAATCAAAAAGTAACACAAGAAAATGACATACCAATAACAAGGCTATATACAGGGGGTACCGGTACCGAGTCAATGTACAGGTTAGTCGAGATAATTTGTTCATGTATGTAGGGGTAAAGTAACTATGCATAGATAATAAACTGTGAGTAGCAGGGTGGGTTCAATGTAAATTGTCCGGGTGGCCATTTGATTAATTGTTCGCATTCTTATGGCTTGCAGGTAGAAGCTGTTAAGGAGTCTTTAGGATCTAGACCTGACGCTCCGGTACTGATGCCATGTGGTATCAGAGAGAACAGTCTGACTTGGGTGACTGGAGTCTGACCATTTTTGGGGCTTTCCTCTGACACCACCTAGTATATAGGTCCTAATAAATGGTCAGGATGGAACGGCATCAAACATATGGAAATCATGTGTTTGATGTATTTGATACCATTCCACTAATGCCGCTCCAGCCATTAGCGCGAGCCCATTCTCCCCCATTAAGTCGCCGCCAATCTCCTGTAGTACAGACAGAGTGGCTATGAAAACAAATGAGGCCTACACTTTTTTAGAAAGGCTGTACACGTCCACTCCGATTCTTTGGCAAACTAACGTTTTTTTAAAATATATATATCAGATGAATTGAATGACAAGATCATTTGGGTGCTCTCAAAACTTAACTCGATCTGTCATGTATTAATAAGGTTCCCTGATTTTGAAAAACTTCTTTAAATATTGGCCATCCCTGGTCAGAGGACTCTCTTTACATTTCAAGACTGTTTTTCATTTCTAAACGATATGACCCCCATTAAGATGCCATTAATGGAATGGACAGTTCCATTTTGAGCTGGTGTGAGACCTGTGTAGAAATGCTGCTCATCCAACATTTACCAGAAAGGATGAGATAAGGACGGGTCTCTTTTTTTAAATTTATGAAATAATGACCAATTCCTAACCCTATGCATGTAAGACATAATTCATAATTGAACAGACCTGATTGCCAGCATTAGACTGAAGTATGAATTAAACCTACAATGACAGTTTTGCTATTTGAATGAATCAATACACCGTTTTTGCTGCGTATGCAAACACTACATCGGCTTGGTCATGGAAAATGTGTTCATACACTGACAAGTTATATGATCCCTTCAATCATTCCAGACTGGATATTTATGATTGAGCTTGACTTGAGAAGCACAGGATAGCTGTTCAGACTTACCTTAGGCTAACCTTTCTTGATAGCTGGTTGGATTTCCAAGATTCAAAGAGGACATTCAGAGGAACCTGAATTAAGAGCTTCTGTACTGTTATAAACAAGTGAAAACCAATGCATTTCTGGTCCTTGGCCTTAAATCAGAGTTAACAGACTGAAAAATATAATAAGGTTTACTTATCGTGTTTAGGGAAGATCCAGATGCAGACAGTGTCGAGGTTACAAAAGTTTATTACTAGAACAGGGGACAGGAAAAATGCAAGGTCAAGGGCAGGCAGAGGTCAGTAATCCAGATCAGAGTCTAAAAGGTACAGAACAGCAGGTCGTCTCAGGGTCAGGGCGGGCCTAGGTCAATAATCCAGATCAGAGTCTAAAAGGTACAGAACAGCAGGTCGTCTCAGGGTCAGGGCGGGCCTAGGTCAATAATCCAGATCAGAGTCTAAAAGGTACAGAACAGCAGGTCGTCTCAGGGTCAGGGCGGGCCTAGGTCAATAATCCAGATCAGAGTCTAAAAGGTACAGAACAGCAGGTCGTCTCAGGGTCAGGGCGGGCCTAGGTCAATAATCCAGATCAGAGTCTAAAAGGTACAGAACAGCAGGTCGTCTCAGGGTCAGGGCGGGCCTAGGTCAATAATCCAGATCAGAGTCTAAAAGGTACAGAACAGCAGGTCGTCTCAGGGTCAGGGCGGGCCAAGGTCAATAATCCAGATCAGAGTCTAAAAGGTACAGAACAGCAGGTCGTCTCAGGGTCAGGGCGGGCCTAGGTCAATAATCTAGTGTGGTGCAGAACTTGGCAAGGTGTCAACGCAGGCAGAATGGTCAAAACTGTGAAAATAGAAACAGACAGGAGCAAGGGGAAAACCGCTGGTAGGCTTGATGAACAAAACGAACTGGCAGCAGACAAACAGAGAACACAGGTATAAATACACTGGCGATAATGGGGAAGATGAGCTAAACTTAGAAGGGGTTGGAGACAAGCACAAAGACAGGTGAAACATTAGGGCGTGACATTAATATACATTTCAGATTGGCCTCCTATGGGTTCAGGGACCAATCACAACAGATTTGATTTATTAAATGCATTGGAGATTTAATCAATAACATCTTTCGTTTGTATTTGCATTGTGATTGGTCCCTGAGCCCATAGAAGATAATTCTGAAATATATATGTATAAAAAAAGCTACTCATGTAACCACGGTTTTATGAGTGGAGCGAAACCCCAAAGGAGAGCTCCTATTGGTTTAACCTGAGGCCTCGCCCATCTGGGAAATTATGTATGCATGCACCTGTAGCCAGTGAGAGTACACACTGTAAAAAATGACCCTGTAATGCCCTGAACATGGAGAGCCCTTGGTTCTCTATGGTATAGTAGGTCAGGGCTTGAATAAGGGGTGTTCTAGGTTTATTATTTCTATGTTGGTGGTCTTGGTATAGTTCCCAATTAGAGGCAGCTGAGGTTCGTTGTCTCTAATTGGGGATCATACTAAGGGTTCCCTGTCTCCACCTGCTTTGTGGGATATTGTTTTGAGTTTGTGCATGTTGCACCGCTGATGTAATGCTTCGTTGTTTGTTTCTTTTTGTTTCGCTTAAATATATATGTGGGACTTTAATCACGCTGCGCCTTAGTCCATCTCTCCACACATCCGTGACAGAATATCCCACCAACAAAGGAACCAAGCAGCGTGAACATGAGCTGAGGAAGTTTTGGACTTGGGAGGACATGAGAGGATGCGAAACCCTTCATTGGCGGAAGACGGAAGGAAAAAATGGAGGACAGTGACGACGCCAGGGTTCGCGCCCACAGAAAGCTTAAGGACAATCCCAATATTGTTTTTGGGGGGGAGGCACGAAGAGTGGTCGGTGGAGCAAGCGGTCGAGCAGCGCAGAATGCCAGAGCCTGTGTGGGAGTCGATAGAGTAATTTATTGAGAGATACCGGAGAGAGGTTTTGGCAAGGAGTATGCTGCAGCGCAGGGGCGCTGAGGAGCGCTTTCTCAGCCCTGTACCATCTGTGCCGGCTCCACGCATCAGGCCACCAGTGCACCTCCCCAGCCCGGTACATCCTGTGCCTGCTCCCTGCACTCGTCCTGAAGAGCCAGAGACTGTCAGTGAGGCTATGGGGAAGTTGGGAGAGAGAGAGATGTTGTGCAAGTGTGTTCTGCTCAACAGCTGACCAGAGGATCCGGTTAGCAGTCTGGTGCAACGTGGGCCGGCTCCACGCTTCTGGCTTCCAGAACGCCTTCCCAGACCGGTGCGTCCTGTGTCTCCTCCTCGCAATCGTCCTGAAGTACGTGTCCCCAGTCCGGTACGTCCTGTGCCTGCTCCCCGCACTCGCCCTGAAGAGCGTGTCACCAGTCCGGTGCAACCTGTACCGTTCCCACGCATCAGGCCTCCAGTGCGCCTCTCCAGTCCGGAACGTCCTGTGTCTCCTCCTCGCACTCACCCTGAAGTGTGCCTCTCCAGTCCGGAACGTCCTGTGCTTCCTCCTCGCACTCACCCTGAAGTGTGCCTCTCCAGTCCGGAACGTCCTGTGTCTCCTCCTCGCACTCACCCTGAAGTGTGCCTCTCCAGTCCGGAACGTCCTGTGCTTCCTCCTCGCACTCACCCTGAAGTGTGCCTCTCCAGTCCGGAACGTCCTGTGCTTCCTCCTCGCACTCACCCTGAAGTGTGCCTCTCCAGTCCGGAACGTCCTGTGCTTCCTCCTCGCACTCACCCTGAAGTGTGCCTCTCCAGTCCGGAACGTCCTGTGTCTCCTCCTCGCACTCACCCTGAAGTGTGCCTCTCCAGTCCGGAACGTCCTGTGCTTCCTCCTCGCACTCACCCTGAAGTGTGCCTCTCCAGTCCGGAACGTCCTGTGCTTCCTCCTCGCACTCTCCCTGAAGTGTGCCTCTCCAGTCCGGAACGTCCTGTGTCTCCTCCTCGCACTCACCCTGAAGTGTGCCTCTCCAGTCCGGAACGTCCTGTGACTCCTCCTCGCACTCACCCTGAAGTGTGCCTCTCCAGTCCGGAACGTCCTGTGCTTCCTCCTCGCACTCACCCTGAAGTGTGCCTCTCCAGTCCGGAACGTCCTGTGTCTCCTCCTTGCACTCTCCCTGAAGTGTGCCTCTCCAGTCCGGAACGTCCTGTGCTTCCTCCTCGCACTCTCCCTGAAGTGTGCCTTCCCAATCCGGTACGTCCTGTGCTTCCTCCTCGCACTCACCCTGAAGTGTGCCTTCCCAATCTGGTGCGTCCTGTGCTTCCTCCTCGCACTCTCCCTGAAGTGTGCCTCTCCAGTCCGGAACGTCCTGTGTCTCCTCCTCGCACTCTCCCTGAAGTGTGCCTTCCCAATCTGGTACGTCCTGTGCTTCGTCCTCGCACTCTCCCTGAAGTGTGCCTTCCCAATCTGGTACGTCCTGTGCTTCCTCCTCGCACTCTCCCTGAAGTGTGCCTCTCCAGTCCGGAACGTCCTGTGTCTCCTCCTCGCACTCTCCCTGAAGTGTGCCTTCCCAATCTGGTACGTCCTGTGCTTCCTCCTCGCACTCTCCCTGAAGTGTGCCTTCCCAATCTGGTACGTCCTGAGCTTCCTCCTCGCACTCTCCCTGAAGTGTGCCTCTCCAGTCCGGAACGTCCTGTGTCTCCTCCTCGCACTCTCCCTGAAGTGTGCCTTCCCAATCTGGTACGTCCTGTGCTTCCTCCTCGCACTCTCCCTGAAGTGTGCCTTCCCAATCTGGTACGTCCTGTGCTTCCTCCTCGCACTCTCCCTGAAGTGTGCCTCTCCAGTCCGGAACGTCCTGTGTCTCCTCCTCGCACTCTCCCTGAAGTGTGCCTTCCCAATCTGGTACGTCCTGTGCTTCCTCCTCGCACTCTCCCTGAAGTGTGCCTTCCCAATCTGGTACGTCCTGTGCTTCCTCCTCGCACTCTCCCTGAAGTGTGCCTCTCCAGTCCGGAACGTCCTGTGTCTCCTCCTCGCACTCTCCCTGAAGTGTGCCTCTCCAGTCCGGAACGTCCTGTGTCTCCTCCTTGCACTCTCCCTGAAGTGTGCCTCTCCAGTCCGGAACGTCCTGTGTCTCCTCCTCGCACTCTCCCTGAAGTGTGCCTCTCCAGTCCGGAACGTCCTGTGTCTCCTCCTTGCACTCTCCCTGAAGTGTGCCTCTCCAATCCGGTACGTCCTGTGTCTCCTCCTCGCACTCTCCCTGAAGTGTGCCTCTCCAGTCCGGAACGTCCTGTGTCTCCTCCTCGCACTCTCCCTGAAGTGTGCCTTCCCAATCTGGTACGTCCTGTGCTTCCTCCTCGCACTCTCCCTGAAGTGTGCCTTCCCAATCTGGTACGTCCTGTGCTTCCTCCTCGCACTCTCCCTGAAGTGTGCCTCTCCAGTCCGGAACGTCCTGTGTCTCCTCCTCGCACTCTCCCTGAAGTGTGCCTTCCCAATCTGGTACGTCCTGTGCTTCCTCCTCGCACTCTCCCTGAAGTGTGCCTTCCCAATCTGGTACGTCCTGTGCTTCCTCCTCGCACTCTCCCTGAAGTGTGCCTCTCCAGTCCGGAACGTCCTGTGTCTCCTCCTCGCACTCTCCCTGAAGTGTGCCTCTCCAGTCCGGAACGTCCTGTGTCTCCTCCTTGCACTCTCCCTGAAGTGTGCCTCTCCAGTCCGGAACGTCCTGTGTCTCCTCCTTGCACTCTCCCTGAAGTGTGCCTCTCCAGTCCGGAACGTCCTGTGTCTCCTCCTTGCACTCTCCCTGAAGTGTGCCTCTCCAATCCGGTACGTCCTGTGTCTCCTCCTCGCACTCTCCCTGAAGTGTGCCTCTCCAGTCCGGAACGTCCTGTGTCTCCTCCTTGCACTCTCCCTGAAGTGTGCCTCTCCAGTCCGGAACGTCCTGTGTCTCCTCCTTGCACTCTCCCTGAAGTGTGCCTCTCCAATCCGGTATGTCCTGTGCTTCCTCCTCGCACTCACCCTGAAGTGTGCCTTCCTAATCCGGTACGTCTTGTGTCTCCTCGCACTCTCCCTGAAGTGTGACTTCCCAATCTGGTACGTCCTGTGCTTCCTCCTCGCACTCTCCCTGAAGTGTGCCTCTCCAGTCCGGAACGTCCTGTGTCTCCTCCTCGCACTCTCCCTGAAGTGTGACTTCCCAATCTGGTACGTCCTGTGCTTCCTCCTCGCACTCTCCCTGAAGTGTGCCTCTCCAGTCCGGAACGTCCTGTGTCTCCTCCTCGCACTCTCCCTGAAGTGTGACTTCCCAATCTGGTACGTCCTGTGCTTCCTCCTCGCACTCACCCTGAAGTGCGTGTCACCAGTCCACTGCCACCTGTGCCGGCTCCACGCCCCGGGCCTCCAGTGTGCCTTCCCAGTCCGGTACGTCCCGTACCTGCTCTACGCACTGGGCGTCCAGTGCGCATTCATAGTCCAGAGCTTCCGGTGACGGTTCACAGTCCAGAGCTTCCGGCGACAGTTTCCAATCCGGAGATTCTGGCGATGGCCCACAGTCCGGAACCTTCGGCGACGGCCCACAGTCCGGAACCTCCTGCGACGGTCCACAGTCCGGAACCTCCTGCGACGGTCCACAGTCCGGAACCTCCTGCGACGGCCCACAGTCCGGAACCTCCTGCGACGGCCCACAGTCTGGAACCTCCTGCGACGGCCCACAGTCTGGAACCTGCTGCGACGGCCCACAGTCCGGAACCTCCTGCGACGGCCCACAGTCTGGAACCTGCTGCGACGGCCCACAGTCCGGAACCTCCTGCGACGGTCCACAGTCTGGAACCTCCTGCGACGGTCCACAGTCTGGAACCTGCTGCGACGGTCCACAGTCCGGAACCTCCTGCGACGGTCCACAGTCAAGGCATGGCGTCCAGGCATGGCGTCCAGTCCCTTTCTTAAATAGGCAAAAATCAAGAAACACAATAAGGAACAGCTGCAACTAATAAGACCAAACGAACAGAAAAGGAAAAAGGGTTCGGTGGCGGCAAGTAGACCGGCAACGATGACCGCCGAGCACTGCCCGAACAGGCAGGGGAGCCGAGCACCGCCCGAACAGGCAGGGGAGCCACCTTCAGTGGGAGTCATGACATTGGCATATTTTTTGTAACAATATGTGCAATGTTTGTTTTAAAAACGCACGTTTTGATTAATCTAAATCAGTTTAAATGAAGTTGTATTTGAGATAAAGTTCATATTGTGCTTTGTGTAAAGTCTATTAAGATAAATCGTTAATTTACGTTTCTGTTAAAATATCACTTTGATGTTAAGGGGCACGCAGACCACCAGAGAATTCTTGCCAAACTATACAAGATGTGAGGTCAAAGTGCTAATCCCAAACTATCACCTAAACTTGAAGCAGTTGTGAAGATATGAAATTATTTGTAGCCAGGTGCAAGCTACCTGGATGTAATTTTATCTAAGGAGGCAAGGTGGAGTTATACCCAGAATGCTTAGAGATTACAAAATAATGAGCTCTCCACAAATGCTTAAGGAGTAGGATTTAAGGGGCAATATGTGATTGAAGTTTGAAGAAAACCTGTATTCAACATAAAGGTGTTGAAGTTTGAAGGTGAACACTGTTGTTTTATTTTTAGTAAATTTTAAGTATATTGAGGTAACTATTTGCATCAGATTTTTGAGTATAGTTGTGAGTATATATTTGTGTAGCAGGAACCCATATACATTTTACTAACCTGAGTACCATAAGTAACTGAGCAGAAAACATTTATAGATTAAACAGAATATCAATTACAATACTGAGTAATTTCAGCAAATTTAATTTACAATATTAGTTCTGTAACTGATTACAGTAAGCATATCAAACTTATAACATTAGTTCTGTAACTGATTACAGTAAGCATATCAAACTTATAACATTAGTTCTGTAACTGATTACAGTAAGTATATCAAACTTATAACATTAGTTCTGTAACTGATTACAGTAAGCATATCAAACTTATAACATTAGTTCTGTAACTGATTACAGTAAGTATATCAAACTTATAACATTAGTTCTGGGACTGATTACAGTAAGTATATCAAACTTATAACATTAGTTCTGTAACTGATTACAGTAAGTATATCAAACTTATAACATTAGTTCTGTAACTGATTACAGTAAGTATATCAAACATATAACATTAGTTCTGTAACTGATTACAGTAAGCAGTATCAAACTTATAGCATTAGTTCTGTAACTGATTACAGTAAGTATATCAAACGTATATAACATTAGTTCTATAACTGATTACAGTAAGTATATCAAACTTATAACATTAGTTCTGTAACTGATTACAGTAAGCAGTATCAAACTTATAACATTAGTTCTGTAACTGATTACAGTAAGCATATCAAACTTATAACATTAGTTCTGTAACTGATTACAGTAAGTATATCAAACTTATAACATTAGTTCTGTAACTGATTACAGTAAGCAGTATCAAACTTATAACATTAGTTCTATAACTGATTACAGTAAGTATATCAAACGTATATAACATTAGTTCTATAACTGATTACAGTAAGTATATCAAACGTATATAACATTAGTTCTATAACTGATTACAGTAAGCAGTATCAAATGTATAACATCAGTTCTGGGACTTGAAGGACTTAAGCAGGTCCCCCCCCAAAAAACTGTTCTGAACCTGATAAAATTAAGTTGAATAAAAGGAATTTTTGAGATCCTGTTAGTTGTTTGCACTTAATCTATTTGAGTTTGTAATGCACTAAAAGCGACGTATATTATACGTAAATGATCCTCCTGGTTGGATTTAGTTAAAAATGGCTGATGCAAATAGTTACCTGCAATTTTTTAATTAAAAGGGGCGCAATATTTTTTTACAGGAGCCCCTATATAATGGGGTGCAACTCTCATTCTGTCTCCCGAATATTATCTTCAGCAAGACAACTGAGGTCGGCAGGGCTCATGGTCCTATGGGGCTTCGCTCCACTCAGAGAACCATGGTTACGTGAATAACCTTTAGTTCTAAATCATGGAGCTCGCCCCGTAGGAGGGATAGCTCCTATTGGTATAGGGCGTAGCTCCGCGAGCCAAAAAATGTACTCCCTGCCAAATCAAACACTTGCCGCATAATGAAAAGGTCTGATCCAACTCAGGCCAAGACTTAGTCAACAGTGCGTAAAAAAACAAGTGCCTCAATCACTGTGTTCCCTGGTCAATATTCCACAACCAGTCAATAACTGGGGGACCGAAAAAAATCTGTAAAATTGTGCCTGCAGTCCATAACCATGAAAAACACTCTCTTTGTTTGTCCTCCATGGAGAGGGCTGTATCAAATACATATTTCTAACAGCCCATAACCCACACTCTGCGCTTACATCCTCTCAACAGCAACACTGAGTAGAGACTGTGCGAAACAGCTTGAGGACACATCCAATAAATAATAGCTGATAAAAGGGGAAGCTACGACCACATCGCTACCATACAAATATCCTCCACTCCCACACCACAGAGGCTGCCATTCCACGTGGCACACAAATGACTGGGGCAATGACCTGGTTCAGCAGCTCCCGAGTGATTCAACGGTCTAAGGCACTGCATCTCAGTGCAAGACTAGTCACTACAGACACTCTGGTTTGAATCCAGCTGTATCACAACTGGCCGTGATTGGGAGTCCCATAGGACAGTGCACAATTGGCCCAGCGTCGTCAGGGTTTGGCCGGTGTAGGCCATCATTGTAAATAACAATTTGTTCTTAAGTGACTTGCCTTTTTAACTAATTGTTGCTGTGCGTTCCACATAGCATTACCAAAGAACGCACTGGATATGGGTTATGAAGCCGTTTCTCTCCTTCCTCATTGTGAGGAGGGGCAGAGAAAGCCTGCAATTCCAAGATCTGTGAGCTCTTAATTATCTTAAACAAAAAAAGATGGATTAGGACATAACCCAGCTCTGCTCAAATCACCATTAATGGCAGTCAGGTGAAGTGGACAGCGCGTACAATCCCTGACTCGGTTAGCGGAGGTCAAGGCAAGTAAAAAAATGTTGTCTTGAGATACAGCATCTTGAGTGAAATCTGCGTCAAGGGCGCGAAGAGGGGCTCACATAGCACCTGGAGCACCAATGCCAAATCCCATTGGAGAACAGTAGTCCTGGTCACCGGTCTTAGTCTCCGTGTCCCCAAAAGGAACCGTTTATCAAGTGGATGGCTGAAAACCGACACCGTACCTTAACCCTCATGACAAGCTGAGATCACAGAGGCTTCTACTTTAACAGTAGCTGACGAATGTAGCTTCTCGAAATAGGTACCGTAGGATTGAGAGAATACTCTCCACCTGGCATCACACAGGGTCCGCATTCTCTCCAACACACCATTGCGTAAAGAAGTTCCATTTACTTGCATAGGTCTTGGAAGTGGAACTAGCCTGCGGGCCCTGTATCGTGCCGATGACAGCGGCCGATTACCTGCAGCTCGCTAACTTGTTCCCTCTCAGGAACCAAGCCATCAGTGGTCGGTCCAGCACAGGCCATTAATCTATCGAGTCTCCCGCCTCAAATAGCCAATTCCATATCATCAGGATGCCCTAAGGTAGCAAAACTAACATCTGGACAATCTCTGCAAGCCATGGAGCTCCCAAGCAATTGGGCGTTATCAGAATGATTGACAGTCCCTCTGATTTTTGTCTGTGACAGAAGTGGGAGAATGGAGGGAAATGGAGGGAAAGCATACAGAACACCTTTCGGTCATGGGCTGTAGGCAAAAGCATCTGTCCCCAAAGGGGATTTGTCCTGCACTAGGAGCGCGAATAAAAGGAAGGAAGTGGCCCACGAAGCAAACTGGTCCACATCTCCCGAATTGTTCCCATAACTGGAGAACAATGTTGGGGTGTAGGCACCATTCCTCTGAGACGTGAGATGCTTGTTGAGGTAGCCGGGAATGTGGTCAGCTGTCAATGAGCAAAGGCACCCGTGTGCCTATAACCACCGGCTCTCTGATATCTGATGGAGAGCAGGAGAACTGACTCGCCTTTGACGGTTGATGTATGCTACTGTAGTTCAATTGTCTGACCAGACCAATACATTGAGACACCAAAACCGAGGAGCGAAAATGCTGTCAAAGCAGCAGCACTTTCTCTTTGCTTTGCTTTTCTCTGCTCTAGGAGATTGATGTGGCGATTCTCCAATGGAGACCACACATCCCCTACTGCCCGAGTCTGGCACGTTCCTTACCCATCCAGTCAGAGAACCATCTTTGTAGACTTGAATACAAGAGGAGACTCTTCTCGCCGAAATGCCACACATCAGGGCACATGCTGTAGGTCTCTTCAATGGACCAGGTCCACCCCCGAGAGCGATGGGAGCGACAAAACATCCGGAGACAGTGGCGCACAGGGTCCAGCCGCAGCTGAGCGAACCATGATTGCAGCCTGCGCATGTGCAATAGCCCCAATGGGACTACAGTGTGGGCCGATGACATGAGTTCTAACAGGGACATCACTGAGCTCGTGGTCAATATGCGCATCAGATGGAATCGCCTGAGAGGTGGAATTTCTCTTCTGTGTTTCTGGTATCCAACATGGTTGTGGTGACTAACTGCTTTCAGAGATGTCTAACTCCTCCCCCTTGTGTCTAACTCTTCCCCCTGGTGTCTAACTGCTCCCAATTGCTATCTAACTGCCCCCAGTGGCTATCTAACTGCTCCCAGTGGTGTCTAACTGCTCACCCTGGTGTCTAACTCCTCCCCCTGGTGTCTAACTGCCCCCAGTGGTGTCTAACTGCTCACCCTGGTGTCTAACTCCTCCCCCTGGTGTCTAACTGCTCCCAGTGGTGTCTAACTGCTCACCCTGGTGTCTAACTGCTCCCAGAGGTGTCTAACTGCTCACCCTGGTGTCTAACTCCTCCCCCTGGTGTCTAACTGCTCCCAGTGGCTATCGAACTGCTCCCAGTGGTGTCTAACTCCTCCCCCTGGTGTCTAACTCCTCCCCCTGGTGTCTAACTGCTCCCAGTGGTGTCTAACTCCTCCCCCTGGTGTCTAACTCCTCCCCCTGGTGTCTAACTCCTCCCCCTTGTGTCTAACTCCTCCCCCTGGTGTCATCACCGAGCTCGTTGTAAGTATGTGCATCAGATGGAGTCACCTGAGAGCTGAATTTCTATTCTGTGTTCTGATATCCAACATGGTTGTGGTGTCTAACTGCTCCCAGAGGTGTCTAACCGCTCCCAGTGCTGTCAAACTGCTCCCCTTGGTGTCAAACTGCTCCCCTTGGTTTCTAACTCCTTCCCCCGGTGTCGAACTGCTCCCTCTAACCAAGAAATAGGGTGAATGTTTGTGATGGAATTTATCAGAAGTTATCATGTCCTTATGACAAACAGACAACACATGCTCCACCACCTCCCTAACAAGAGAGTGGGGAGCAACGTAAAATTAAATATTCTTCGCCTGCTCTCCTGCGTCATGACAGATGCGGGGTTGCTTCCGGTTAAGAGGGGTTCTGCTTGAAGGTTTGCATGCACTGTCTGGGCCTGCAGAGGGGTGGTGGGAGTTTTAGTCACTAGATGGGCAGGAATGTTGCTATGGGCTCCTCCTTGTCTACGACCGTATTTGCGACTTGGCCTGAGCTGATGGACGAGGCTAAGGATGCGGCGGAAGTCGTATTTCCTCTGGGAATGTTCTATTTCGCCACGCGGGCAGGTGTTTCAGTAGCTGCTGTCTCCCCTTCTCTAACATCCCAAGATGGTCTCTAGTCTCCAGCATAGTGGAGCCGAAGAGGGCCTCCTACTTATTCTAGTCACTCTCCCTCATGGAGATGAAGGATAGCCATAGGTGTCGGTGCATGACCACAGAGGTGGACACTACATCTGCATCCTCTCCCGTAATGGTGGCGTTACCTACCTGTCATCAGATTGGAGAGAGGCTGTCAGGATCGCCCTATTACTGGCTCCAGTCTGAGGACAAAGGTCTTTTTGACCAACTGGGCTGTGACTCTGTCCTTCTGAAATGGTAGCATGGCCATCTTGTTAGATGACCTTGAACCCAAACCCAGGACCAGATGTGAGACAAGGTTTCATCCTTATTGATGTGTGACCAAGGTTTCATCCCAGTTGGGAATCCCCTGCCTAATCTCCTCTTGGAGGCCCACTACTCTGGTAAACAGGAAGAAAGCCTTTGCCGGTGCCGCAGCTGACACCGGTTTGTCCCACTCGCCCTCTAGATATCCGCTGCGGGCAGGCATGGAGGGGGCGATCGGTTCCTCCCGCTTCAGCGGTGGCTCGTAGGGGCAGCAAACACAAAGGCTGGACTAATTGTTCACCAGAGGGGGCGGATGCGGAATAGCAAGGCCCCTTCTATGAGCTCATAGATATCCGCCTGCAGAGAGGAGGCTACTGGATCCCAGAGCAGTCCTCATCGTCTTGGATAGGCGAGGTTGAAGTTCCACACCATCCTGAAGTGGAAGGGGGGTACCTGTCCCTGGGTCAATGGAATTAGCTGGTCCACGGGGCCACACTTAATTTCCCCATCCTCGTCTTCCTCTTCAGCATCATCATCAGATACATCCTCATAATATGAGGCCAGAAAACGTGTCTTTGATGGGGATCTTCTCACCAAGAAATGCCCAGCGTCTCTGCCTCTCCTCCATAGGACGGATGGTGCAGACCAGGCAAACTGGAGCATCCCTACTGCCCTACCCAACGTTTTCAGCTCCCAAAAACACCTGACAGATGTTGTGTAGGTCTACAGACGCCACCATAGCGGAACAGCAACACATAGCCCTTAAAAGGGCTTTTGGTGGTGGAGTGAGAGCTCCAATGCCAGGCGTGCTCATGTTGGCTTGGTTACTCGGTTACTAAGACAGGAATCGCCAGAATATATTACTTTCTTCAATTCTTCTCAATAGTCTTCAGTCTTGTTGGGTTTTTATTTTTTTTATTTCACCTTTATTTAACCAGGTAGGCTAGTTGAGAACAAGTTCTCATTTACAACTGTGACCTGGCCAAGATAAAGCATAGCAATTCGACACATACAACAACACAGAGTTCCACATGGAATAAACAAAAGACTGGGTGTTTTGCAAATGGTGAACTTATAACATGGCTACTAATACTGGAAAAGCTCATTTAAAGTCAGAGTCGTATTGACGATATTCTTGCAGACAAATGTAATGTGAATGTAAAATGTACCTGGGTGACTTCACACTAAATGTCATGTAGTTTGCTCATACCTCAAGTTATCCGTCTGTAACTTTAACACGGATGCCATATTGTGGACACCATTACAACCATAACGATGGCTAGATGTGGGAACTTTCTGTTGCATTTCAAAGACTGTGGTAGAATTTTTTCCTTTGTATTTTCTTCTACCAGATCTATTGTGGTATATCCTCCTACATTCCTTTCATATTTTCACAAACTTCAAAGTGTTTCATTTCAAATGGTACAAAGAATATGCATATCCTTGCTTCAGGGCCTGAGCTACAGGCAGTTATATTTGGGTATGTCATTTTAGGAAAAAATTGAAAAAAAGGGGCTTTTTATTGAACTAGGTAAGTCAGTTATTGAACAAATTCTTGTTTACAATGACAGCCTACCCCGGCCAAACCCTAACCCGGACAATGCTGGGCCAATTGTGTGCTGCCCTATGGGACTCCCAATCACGGCCGGTTGTGATACAGTCTGGAATCGAACCAAGGTCTGTAGTGATGTCTCTACCACTGAGATGCAGTGCCTCAGACTGCTTCACCACTCGAGAGTTAGCCTATCAGAATGTTCCTCTGACTCCATAAAGATAATTGGCAATATGCAAGAACACCATAGTTGAGTTACAGTAATAAGCAATTAAGAAATGTCTGGCAATAGAACTCTAAATACAAGTGTATTTAATTACTTCGTAAAGCAAGTGGCTTTGAGAGAGAGAGAGAGAGAGAGAGAGAGAGAGAGAGAGAGAGAGAGAGAGAGAGAATCTCACCACAGCAAGTCAGGAACATAGGAACAGTGAACCTAACACCCTTTTAGAAACATCTGAGTTGTTTGGATTCAGAATCTGAGTTGTTGACCAATAGTATTACTGTAGAGTTAACCTCCAATCAACACGGAGAATGCTGAATTCTTAAGATAACACAGAGGAAATGATTGCATGTAGTTGATGAGAAGAGTCACTTCGGGGGCTGCCTTACAGTTCTACGACAAAATCTATCAAACAAATAGAGCCCACACCTTTATTCACAAACAACGTTTTGTTGCTGACAATGTGTAATTTCATGCTAATTTTGCATGCATTTTTAATCTATTTCAATTTCGGCTTTTTATCGATTCATCAGCAATGTGTTTTGTATGAGATGCAGTATACTGTATTTCATTGATTCTCCACGTTCTGACGTCATCTATTTGACAGTGAGTAAATCTGTGCGATGCTTGACGTTTTCTGCGTTTCCAAGGTTGGCAGACAGACATACAGTATATACTGTCATCCAAGGAGAGGTGGGTGACACTAAAGTGTAGACATTTTTTTTGTCTCGTTTCACAATTTTTCTCTTTTGTGGAACTATATTTATGTCAGTGGGATGAGCATCTGTCCTTTTCAGTGTCCGCTATGCTTATACCGCTCTCTGAGATGCAACAACCGCAACCAGGTGTTGAACACATGAGCTCCTACGTGACGTCACCATGCTAAATTCCCCGGCTGAAGTCTTTGTCCAGCGGCCCAGTATTATACTACTGTATAAAATCACATATATAGTTAGAAAGAACACTCCGTTCTTCTGTCCTTTCTACCATAGAGCCAACAATCAGTTACTACCCCTGGCCAAGGCCCACGACAGGGTCAATAGAAGCAATTAGATGGATTGAATCACTGGGATTTAGAGCCGTGACATCATTAGCTAGCGACAGATAATAACTCAATTCCAAGTGGCCTTTTATTTAGTGTGTGGTTTTATGTACGGCTCCTATATCACCCAGTTGTTTCTGGGCCTTGAGCAGGAAATGTGCAATGGCTACTGTCACTCTTTCATTAAGGGTTATAAACCAGACTATTTGTCGTTGCTGTCCTCTGGTATGACGTCATGGAAGGATAGCATTTGAATGCCTTCGGAATCAACCTAAAACCTAAAACCGGACTCTAACCAATAGGGTGAAAACCACTAAAACTGATCTTAGATCATTGTTCAAGTGGTAACTTCATACAACTCCTTTTGAAACCTAGTTACTGTCTTGACCATTCCCACACTGAACCTTCCGAATGGAAGTTTGACCGGAGTACTGGTTCTAATTCTCTGATTTCTCCTGTGTTCCAGAACCTTCTGACGAGAGTGAGGCAGGCTACCTGTGACTGCAGGCAGTAGCCCGTCTACAGCAGCTGTGTGTGTGGCTGAGGAAGAGACTACTACCACAAAGACCCCAGCTACTTCTCAGCAAACCAAGCTTGGCTTACATCTGGATTATTATTGAATGGTAATGACATCAGGAAGTATAAAAGAGATAAGAATGTCATTGTTCAAGGCTGAGATGACCTCATAGGTATTACACCTATGTTGACTTAATGTTTGCTGCTTGGCAAAGATTTTACATACCGGCTTTGCATAGCATTGTATGGATTT
>NC_088239.1:8204923-8304923 GCF_036934945.1 Oncorhynchus masou masou | reverse complement strand
ACCGACCAGCAGAAAAATTTGAAAACTTACATTGGATAAAAGTAGAGACTCAGAGCTACAAAATGGTACATCATACACTACATTTGAGGAACAATGGGAAAGTAATTTTGCTTTGAAAGTTGATAAACTTGCTAACTAACTTTTGAGAAAATGGCATTTGAGTCTTCTGGTGCTACTATTGGAGAGCCCTACTTTGTTTACCACCATTCAGCATCGTTCACACCCTCTTAAGCTTCAGCCCCACCCATCTCTTTAAGGGTTGATCCGAGCAGTCTGTACTAACAACAGAAGTCAAGCACCCAAGCTAACTTGCTAGCTGCTTCCAGACACAAATGAGAGAATAGCTCACTGAATATTACTCGCCCTAGCAGAGCTGGTTAGGCTATTAAGTTATCCAGAGGGTTGGTGACTGCAACTGTTCTGTCAGATTGTCCATTCGTAAATTCAAAATGTGTCATTCTCGGAGCGTTCAGACCGCACACCGGACACTCTGGCCGATGAATAGGGTTGAGCTGAACATTTGAACATTTGTGCTTGTAGCCTACTGCCGTGTGTGCGTTGCTGTGCTTAAAATAGGCTAATAGTATATCAACATTTTCAGCTAAATGTTCTCATCTGTTGCGTCAGGCACATTGCTTAAAACAGTTTTTTGATGCTAGTTGTTGTATTAATTTGGGATCTATCGCACCCCACAACTGTCCCAGACAGTTGTGGGAATAAAATAGAATATGTCAACTTTTGTACCATGGGGGATAGTAGACTGACATAGGCTAGTGCTTTTGCTGTTCATTAGGCCTCACGCATCTTGTTATCTGACTAAAAGTTAATGTGGAGAGTTCTTTCAATATCTTCAATATGCATCTCGTAATTTGATAAGGACTCGACCGATTGCGTCCCCGATATGTCTGTCTTCACTTGTAGCCTGCGAGAAAGATCCGATCACGTGACGGAGAGCCATGTGAGTAGAGATGCGTCGAAGGGAATGATAAAATATGATTTTCACCCCAAGGGCATAACGCCCACTGGCCGCAAAAGTCCTGGCTTTATTTTTAGGGGGCATTACGGCCACAATAAGGGGATCCAGACGGGAAATTCGAGGCATTATCATGTGCTTGTCAACTTGTGAATGAGAGATTGATGAAGAGTGTGCAGCCTGCCAAAATACAAATCAGAGCTCATGCATTTCATGTGACTTTTTTCAAATCATCATCAGAGTCGCATCATGCATCCTTAGAATGTATTAAAAATCTAAACATACTGCCTGACATTTGTATCATAACTGAAGTTACATGGATACCTCCAAATGAAGCATACAGGAGTACCTGTGTTTTTGTTAACCACTCAACACAGAATAGCTGCATGTGAGCACTCCTTCAAATCATTTGGAGAAAATATCCTTTCTATTTTATTCAGCTAGGTTCATTTTATTCTTCATACCATAAAATAATATGAAATAATGCCACAGAATTCTAAGCAAATATTGTCTGCTAAATTAACTCATGTAGCCATAATGTAGGCTGTAGGCACAGCCATATGGCATAGCCAGATCAGAGCCTAACTTACGGACAACTCAGAGAATGCTATTCTACTACATTTTCTTCATATCATGATCCTTTAGACCTGTCTAAAATAAATAATGGCTTTATTGTGATGTTGTAGGCTATATTACATGGCTTTATTAGACTTTTAAACATGTAAATGTTCCAAAAGGTCTGCGTTAGTGGCTTGTAGGCTGTGTGCAATCCAGAAGAGATGTTAAATGTGTTTGTTAATTCATTAACGGTCAATTACGGTGAGATCGGCAGTTGACAATCGAAGTTTCATGACCGCCACAGCCCTAGGCCCATCCCAAGTGCTGATCACCTTGAGGGTTGTTTGAATCTGGAACCTTCCATGGTGAAACAAGGGAATAATGTTGTTATTAGTGAACTGACTGCATGCAGAATAGTCGACTATGTCTGCAGTGGTATATGTGAACTGGAAGACATCAAGTTCCCTGATGCTTCCTGCCAAAACCAACTACAAGGTACACTTCCATGAATATAGATACTTCCCTGGAGTCAGTGGCTGTATAGACGGATGTAATATTCACATCTACAGCAGATGCTGAGGTGTGCAGGAATCGTAAAAAAACGGGTTATTTGCAGATCTCCAACATTGTCGCACGTTAGAAAGGTGTAACTCATGACTCAATGATTTTCCAAAACTCCTCTTTGTATGCCCAGCTCGAAGAAGGACAACATAGTGGAGTCAAACCTGGTGACAGTGGGCATGCACAGACCAACTCCTTGTTTACCCTCTCTTCATGCAATAGGACCTGAGCAACAACGATACGACAAAGCTCATATCCGCATCAGAGGTGTAGTAGAGCGCATGTTTGGTGTATGGATGGTGTTCAGTGTCTCAGAAACACATGGCGCTTTCAACCAAGAAGATGCTGCATTGCAACAGCAGCGCTTCACAATGACCTCAAAGAGCATGGCTGCCCAGTGCTTCACAATGACCTCAAACAACATGGCTGCCCAGATAATCACAATGACCTCAAACAGCATGACTGCCCAGATACTCGCATTGAAGATGAGGATGACCCAAATGTTCCCACAGTTGAGGCAGACAATGACAGAAATGAACAAGCCTGTATAGACACCTTACATTTACATTTACATTTAAGTCATTTAGCAGACGCTCTTATCCAGAGCGACTTACAAATTGGTGAATTCACCTTCTGACATCCAGTGGAACAGCCACTTTACAATAGTGCATCTAAATCATTAAGGGGGGGGGTGAGAAGGATTACTTTATCCTATCCTAGGTATTCCTTAAAGAGGTGGGGTTTCAGGTGTCTCCGGAAGGTGGTGATTGACTCCGCTGTCCTGGCGTCGTGAGGGAGTTTGTTCCACCATTGGGGGGCCAGAGCAGCGAACAGTTTTGACTGGGCTGAGCGGGAACTGTACTTCCTCAGTGGTAGGGAGGCGAGTAGGCCAGAGGTGGATGAACGCAGTGCCCTTGTTTGGGTGTAGGGCCTGATCAGAGCCTGGAGGTACTGCGGTGCCGTTCCCCTCACAGCTCCGTAGGCAAGCACCGGTCTTGTATGCAACACTTCTCACAACAAAGATGTCTCAAGTAATTGAAGCAAACAATAGCCATGGACTGGTCTCAAAAAGGTTTTAAATGAACAAATGGTAATATCGGGACTCAACTCAGCATGAAGACCGTTGGTACTGCTGCTGGTTCATGTTTCTGTCCTCCTCCTTCAAACTGTTGAGCGTGGAAATCCCAGCAGCGTTGCTGTTCTTGACACAAACCGGTGCGCCTGGCACCTACTACCGGGCCTCACTGTGTGGTGTCAAACAAAACAAAAAAACATTGCAAAATGAATTTGATTTGTAAAAGTGGCCTAACAACAGTATCATACCTGAAGTTGTTTTAGCTTCCTTCCGTTTACAGATTACAGATGGTGGTCCAGGCTTTCTTTCATTACAGGTGTTGGTCCAGGCGTTCTTTCATTACAGATGGAGGTCCAGGCGTTCTTTCATTACAGATGGTGGTCCAGGCTTTCTTTCATTACAGGTGGTGGTCCAGGCTTTCTTTCATTACAGATGGTGGTCCAGGCTTTCTTTCATTACAGATGGTGGTCCAGGCTTTCTTTCATTACAGGTGGTGGTCCAGGCTTTCTTTCATTACAGATGGTGGTCCAGGCGTTCTTTCATTACAGATGGTGGTCCAGGCGTTCTTTCATTACAGATAGTGGTCCAGGCTTTCTTTCATTACAGATGGTGGTCCAGGCTTTCTTTCATTACAGATGGTGGTCCAGGCGTTCTTTCATTACAGATAGTGGTCCAGGCTTTCTTTCATTACAGATGGTGGTCCAGGCTTTCTTTCATTACAGGTGGTGGTCCAGGCGTTCTTTCATTACAGATGGTAGTCCGGACGCTCTTTCTGTTGTTTTCTGCTGGTGAATCATGCTGTTTTTTCTCCATAATTGGGTGGTTTGACACAATTTGCTTCAAAATGATTTTTTTCAAAGTCACCGAAGTTCTTTTACCTCTGTCCATTGTCTGGTTTAGGGGACTGAGGTGACTTGCTCCAATTCCACACAATGCTTATGTAGAAGTGTCCCATCCATGTTTTTTAGTGCACATTGTTAATCTAATCAGTCTTCACAAAGATGAACTGGTTAGTCCTTACTTACCTTAATAATCCCTAGTCTAGAACTAATTCTTAATGTATCTGGATTCATTTAAGTAGAATTAGTCTTGACTCTGAAGATTCCTTTTGTAAGAAGAAGAATCATATTTATACGTCTAATTGTTGTTGCTTGTAGATATCATGGTACTTGTTTTACTGTTGCACATGAGTACAGGTTTAAGGACTTGTTTCTATTCCTGTCTCCAGGGAGAGAAGAACTGGTTTGAGTTATTGGAGCTGACAGACCAAGTCATAGATGACCTTCCATAGCGCCAACACCTGCCTGTCGTCAAGAAATGCTCATACTTGTATGAAATCCATTGCTAACTCTATTCATTATAGTTTGGCAAGTCACCTCTCTGTAGATAAATACTGCTCATAACTCTAATGTATTAATTAACACATTGACTTATTGGTGGTTGTATCGTCAGCTGGACGTTTGAGCAGGCCAGTCCACTGCTTCAGACAGAGAGCCAGAAGATCTTATTGCAGCTCCTGTCCCATCCCCTCCTCCCTGTCAAGACAGAGACCTACACCTGCCCTCTCAATGTAGTCAAGGTAACGTCAACCCTTTAGAGCACTGTCTGATGTCGGTAATACTGTAGTTCTGGCTGTAATGCTGATACTGGCAGGACACAATGTCATAACAGTACTAATGTTTATGACCTTTCAACTCTTTATGTGAGGTCATGCGGTAAGCCTGTTGTTAATCTTTGACAACTCTGGGGGTTCAGAACATGGCCAAGCCTATGTCGTCAGTCTGTGGTGGGGTTCACTTCCTCCTTCACCCCAAATTCCTCTGTCAGATCAGCGCCTTCGATCTTCAGGACCCAGCTGGGGAGGGTGTGTGTGTGTGTGTGTGTGTCTGTGTGTGTGTGCGCACGCGTTAGTGTGCATGTATTCTGTAGATATGGTTCCAGATATACACTCAGTATACAAAACATTAGGAACACCTTCCCTCAGAACAGCCTCAATTCATCAGGCACGGACTATACATGGTGTCGAAAGCGTTCCACAGGGATGCTGCCCATGTTGTGTCAAGTTGGCTGGATGTCCTTTGGGTGGCGAACCATTCTTGATACACACGGGAAACTGTTGAGCATGAAAAACCCAGCAGCGTTGCTGTTCTTGACACAAACCGTTGCACATGGCACCTAATACCATGCTGCGTTCAGAGGTATCTGCATATTTTGTCTTGCCAATTTACCCTCTGAATGGCACAAATACACAATTCATGTCTCATGGCTTCAATCCTTCTCCTCCCCTTCATCTACACTCATTGAAGGGGATGTAATAATGGATCATCACTTTCAGCTGGATACACCTGGTCAGTCTGTCATGGAAATGTTTTGTTTTCTCACCCACTTCAAATGGTCATTATTGTAAAACAACATTTCTTCTAAATGGTTTACGTGGCTAAATAACGTCTAAATTGTCAATAAAGAGTTGATCGGGTTGTGAAAGAGATGTAGGTTGATCTAAAGATGAACTCCGCAGCCAATATATTCTGCTGTTCCTGCTGAAAGGTTCATTAACGATGACAGCCTCAACATGGGTGTCACGTCCTGACCTTAGTTCCTTTTTATGTCTCTGTTTTAGTTTGGTCAGGGCGTGAGTTGGGGTGGGCATTCTATGTTTTTGTTCTAGGTTTTGTATTTCTGTGTTTGGCCTGGTATGGTTCCCAATCAGAGGCAGCTGTCGATTGTTGTCTCTGATTGAGAACCATACTCTTGCCCACATGAGTTTTGCGGGTAGTTATTTTCTGTTTAGTGTGTGTTGCACCTGACGGAGATGTTTTGGTTGTTTCTTTTGTTCCTTGTTGTATTTAGTGTTCAGTTTATTAAAATAATGAGGAACACTTACCACGCTGCATCTTGGTCCTCACCTTCTTCCACCAACAGTCATTACAATGGGACAGGTTCAACCTGGCACTTTAATCTGTACACACAAAGTCTACGATACGCTAAAGATAGCAAGCTCATAAAGTGGAATCAAAATTTAACCTTTCATTTTAGTACCTCAGGGGGAAAATGTCTGAGTGGAATTGTTTTTTTAATTTTCTAAGCAATTTCTGCATCCTATTGCGCCACTGCCAAGCAATATTGTGTTCGAGGCTCATTTGCATGTTCTGTGATATTGTTTAAAAAAAAAGCTTTTCATTAAACATTGGGGTTTGAACCAACAGAAATCCAGACAATTGAACATGAATATGCCGTCTTGACAATGTCGTGCAGTTTGATGAAATTTGCTGAGGCCATTAATCTCTACTCCTGTCACATCGATAGAAATATAGAGAATGTTTCACTGTATTTCTATCGATGTGACAGGAGTAGAGAATAGAACAAAAATAGAACTGTTTGGCCATAATGACCATCGTTATGTTTGGAGGATAAAGGGGGAGGCTTGCAAGCTGAAGAACACCATCCCAACAATGAAGCACAGGGGTGGCAGCATCATGTTGTGGGGGTGCTTTGCTGCATGAGGGATTGGTGGTCTTCAAAAAATAGATGGCATCATGAGGATGGCAAATTATGTGGATATATTGAAGCAGCATCTCAAGACATCAGTCAGGAAGTTAAAGCTTGGTCGCAAATGGGTCTTCCAAATGGACAATGACCCCAACCATACTTCCTGACTGTGGCGAAGTTGTGGCAAAATGGCTTAAGGTCAACAAAGTCAAGGTATTGGAGTGGCCACCACAAAGCCCTGACCACAATCCCATAGATAAATTGTAGGCAGAACTGAAAAAGCGTGTGCGAGCAAGGAGGCCGACAAACCTGACTCAGTTACACCAGCTCTGTCAGGAGGAATGGGCCAAAATTCACCCAACTTATTGTGGGAAGCTTCTGGAAGGCTACCCAAAAAGTTTGATCCAAGTTAACCAATTTACAGGAAATGCTACCAAATACTAATTGAGTGTATGTAAACTTCTGACCCACTGGGAATGTGATGAAAGAAATAAAACCTGAAATAAATCATTCTCTCTACTATTATCCTGACATTTCACATTCTTAAAATAAAGTGGTGATCCTAACTCAGATTAAATGTCAGGAATTGTATCTATTGGCTAAGGTCTATGTAAACCCCGACTTCAACTGTACTTTTTTGAATTTAACTTATTTTTGGTAGCAGACATATTCAACAAAATGTACAATGTGGACCCAGAGGATATCACTTGAAAGTGTTAATTAAAACGCTTATTTCCACAGTGGTCCTCGATGGTAAAAACAACACAAAATGACAAACAACCATAAATAGATGGCATCCTAAAAAGTGACACTGTTCACTGCACTTCCCCCGGACCTTAAAAATCAACCATATTCATTCCACATTAAAACAGGATCCTCTGGGGTTGGTCTCGTGGAGTCAAAGGGGTTGGTGCTGCATACATCAATCATTTATTCTCTGTCTCTTCTGGTCTGTCTGTCTGTCTGCCTGTCTGCTCGTCTGCCTGTCTGCTCCTCTGTCTGTCTGCCTGTCTGCTCGTCTGTCTGTCTGCTCGTCTGCCTGTCTGCCTGCCTGTCTGCTCGTCTGCCTGTCTGCTCGTCTGTCTGTCTGCTCGTCAGCCTCTCTGCTCTTCTGTCTGTCTGCCTGTCTGCTCATCTGTCCGCCTGTCTGCTCGTCTGTCTGTCTGCTCGTCTGCCTGTCTGCTCGTCTGTCTGTCTGCCTGTCTGTTTGTCTGTCTGTCTGTCTGTCTGCTCGTCTGTCTGTCTGCCTGTCTGCTCGTCTGTCTGTCTGTCTGCCTATCTGCTCGTCTGCCTGTCTGCACGTTTGCCTGTCTGCTCGTTTGCCTGTCTGCTCGTCTGCCTGTCTGCTCGTCTGTCTGCTCGTCTGTCTGCTCGTCTGTCTGTCTGCCTGTCTGCTTGTCTGCCTGTCTGCCTGTCTGCTCGTCTGCCTGTCTGCAGATCAGTCAAATATACAGGACTTTCCTATACAACACATACGTCCATATATACACACACACACACACAACACCCTGATACACAGAGGAGAGGGGATATACATATTGATATGCTATCAGTATAGACAGACAGCTGTCTGCCATAACCATCACAAAGAGCACTCAGCCAGAGACTCAGAGTTTAACAAAAGTGACAGAGGTAACATGTCCATCAACATCACACACTGTCGGAGAGCAGAACACCTAAACACTCAGAGAGAGACTCAATGTCAAATTCAGCCGGCAGTTTTAAACATACAGACACACACTCAGACAAATTCACCCTTTTATTTATCTCTTTCTCTCTTACACACAACAGCTGTTTAGTAAGGAGTAGTCGTCGTGCAGATTTCGGTTTGGAAACACATGGTAAGTCTGCTTCACCTCACTTACCATCAGAACACAGTATCCCGGCGCCTTATCTGTGCCTGCGTAACTCCACACACGCACACACAAACACACACGCACACGCGCACGCAAGCACGCACACATGCACGCAACACACGCACGCGCACGCACGCACGCACGCACGCACGCGCACACGCACGCACGCACGCACGTACGCACGCACACACACACACACACACACACACACACACACACACACACACACACACACACACACACACACACACACACACACACACACACACACACACACACACACACACACACACACACACACACACACACACACACACACACACACCCACACAAACGGTTTTGTATTTTGTAACCTTAATCACAAAGCCATAGCTCCCAACTCCTAACCCTAACTCCTAAACCTAACTCCTACTCCTACCCCTAACTCTAAACCTAACTCTACCCCTAACTCTACCCCTAACTCTACCCCTAACTCCTAACCCTAACTCCTAACCCTAACTCCTAACCCTAACTCCTAACCCTACCTCTAAACCTAACTCCTGAACCTAACTCTAAACCTAACTCTAAACCTAACTCTAAACCTAACTCTAAACCTAACTCTAAACCTAACTCTAAACCTAACTCAACTCCTACCCCTAACTCCTAACCCTAACTCCTAACCCTAACTCCTAACCCTAACTCCTAACCCTAACTCCTAACCCTAACTCTAAATTCAATTCAATTCAATTCAAGGGGCTTTATTGGCATAGGAAACATGTGTTAAAGCAAGTAAGGTATTTAATATATAAAGTGAAATAAACAATAAAAATTAACAGTAGACATCACACATACAGAAGTTTCAAAACAATAAAGACATTACAAATGTTGTATTATATATATATATATATATATATATATATATATATATATATATACAGTGTTTTTACAATGTGCAAATGGTAAAGGACACAAGATAAAATAAATAAGCATAGATATGGGTTGTATTTACAATGGTGCGTGTTCTTCACTGGTTGCCCTTTTCTCGTGGCAACAGGTCACAAATCTTGCTGCTCTGATGGCACACTGTGGAATTTCACCCAGTAGATATGGGAGTTTTTCAAAATTGGATTTGTTTTCGAATTCTTTGTGGATCTGTGTAATCTGAGGGAAATATGTCTCTCTAATATGGTCATACATTGGGCAGGAGGTTAGGAAGTGCAGCTCAGTTTCCACCTCATTTTGTGGGCAGTGAGCACATAGCCTGTCTTCTCTTGAGAGCCATGTCTGCCTACGGCGGCCTTTCTCAGTAGCAAGGCTATGCTCGCTGAGTCTGTACATAGTCAAAGCTTTCCTTAATTTTGGGTCAGTCACAGTGGTCAGGTATTCTGCCGCTGTGTACTCTCTGTGTAGGGCCAAATAGCATTCTAGTTTGCTCTGTTTTTTGTTAATTCTTTCCAATGTGTCAAGTAATTATCTTTTTGTTTTCTCATGATTTGGTTGGGTCTAATTGTGCTGCTGTCATGGGGCTCTGTAGGGTGTGTTTGTGAACAGAGCCCCAGGACCAGCTTGCTTAGGGGACTCTTCTCCAGGTTCATCTCTCTGTAGGTGATGGCTTTGTTGTGGAAGGTTTGGGAATCGCTTCCTTTTAGGTGGTTATAGAATTTAACAGCTCTTTTCTGGATTTTGATAATTAGTGGGTATCGGCCTAATTCTGCTCTGCATGCATTATTTGGTGTTCTACGTTGTACACTGAGGATATTTTTGCAGAATTCTGCGTGCAGAGTCTCAATTTGGTGTTTGTCCCATTTTGTGAAGTCTTGGTCGGTGAGCGGACCCCGGACCTCACAACCATAAAGGGCAATGGGCTCTATGACTGATTCAAGTATTTTTAGCCAAATCCTAATTGGTATTTTGAAATTTATGTTCCTTTTGATGGCATAGAATGCCCTTCTTGCCTTGTCTCTCAGATCGTTCACAGCTTTGTGGAAGTTACCTGTGGCGCTGATGTTTAGGCCAAGGTATGTATAGTTTTTTGTGTGCTCTAGGGCAACAGTGTCTAGGTGGAATTTGTATTTGTGGTCCTGGTGACTGGACCTTTTTTGGAACACCATTATTTTGGTCTTACTGAGATTTACTGTCAGGGCCCAGGTCTGACAGAATCTGTGCATAAGATCTAGGTGCTGCTGTAGGCCCTCCTTGGTTGGTGACAGAAGCACCAGATCATCAGCAAACAGCAGACATTTGACTTCAGATTCTAGTAGGGTGAGGCCGGGTGCTGCAGACTTTTCTAGTGCCCGCGCCAGTTCATTGATATATATGTTGAAGAGGGTGGGGCTTAAGCTGCATCCCTGTCTAACCCCACGACCCTGTGTGAAGAAATTTGTGTGTTTTTTGCCAATTTTAACCGCACACTTGTTGTTTGTGTACATGGATTTTATGATGTCGTATGTTTTACCCCCAACACCACTTTCCTAACTAAACCTAACTCCTAACCCTAACTCTAAACCTAACTTCTAACCCTAACTCTAAACCTAACTCCTAACCCTAACTCTAAACCTAACTCAAACCCTGACTCTAAACCCAACCTCTGACTCCTACCACTGACACCTACCCCAGACTCCTAACTCTAAACACAACCCCTGACTCCTACCCCTGATTTTAAACCTTCCCCTGACTCCTAAAGCTAACTCCTAACCCTGACTCCTATCACTAAACCTACCCCTGACTCTTAACCCTGACTCCTAACCCTAACTCTATACCTACCCCTGACTCCTACCCATGATTCCAACCCCTGACTCCAAACTCCGAAAAGTATGAGCTTTGTCCCCATGTGCAGTTGCAAACCGTAGTCTGGCTTTTTTTTATGGCGGGTTTGGAGCAGTGGCTTCTTCCTTGCTGAGTAGCCTTTCAGGTTATGTCGATATACTGTGGATATAGATACTTTTGTACCTGTTTCCTGCAGCATCATCATAAGGTCCTTTGCTGTTGTTCTGGGATTGATTTGCACTTTTCACACCAAAGTACGTTCATCTCTAAGAGACAGAACATGTCTCCTTTCTGAGCGGTATGACGGCTGCGTGGTCCCATGGTGTTTATACTTGCGTACTATTGTTTGTACAGATGAATGTGGTACCTTCAGCCGTTTGGAAATTGCTCCCAAGGAAGAAGCAGACTTGTGGATGGCTACACATTTTTTTTGAGGTCTTTGCTGATTTCTAGTGATTTTCCCATGATGTCAAGCAAAGTTTGAAGGTAGGCCTTGAAATACATCCACAGGTACACCTCGAATTGACTCAAATGATGTCAATTAGCCTATCAGAAGCTTCTAAAGCTATGACATCATTTTCTGGAATTTCCCAAGCTGTTTAAAGGCACAGTCAATTTAGTGTATGTAAACTTGTGATACAGTGAATTATAGGTGAAATAATCTGTCCGTAAACAATTATTGGAAAAATTCCTTGTGTCTTGCACAAACTAGATGTCCTAAACGACTTGACAAAACTATAGTTTGTTATCAAGACATTTGTGGAGTGGTTGAAAAACAATTTTAAATGACTCCAATCTAAGTGTATGTAAACTTGCAAATGTACTACCTCAATCAGCCCGAGTAACCGGTGCCTGTATATAGCCTCGCTACTGTTATAGCCTCTCTACTGTATATAGCCTCGCTACTGTATATAGCCTCTCTACTGTGTATAGCCTCTCTACTGTTATAGCCTCGCTACTGTTATAGCCTCGCTACTGTATACAGCCTCGCTACTGTTATAGCCTCGCTACTGTATATAGCCTCTCTACTGTATATAGCCTCTCTACTGTTATAGCCTCGCTACTGTATACAGCCTCGCTACTGTTATAGCCTCGCTACTGTTATAGCCTCGCTACTGTATACAGCCTCGCTACTGTATACAGCCTCGCTACTGTTATAGCCTCGCTACTGTATATAGCCTCGCTACTGTATATAGCCTCGCTACTGTTATAGCCTCGCTACTGTTATAGCCTCGCCACTGTATATAGCCTCGCTACTGTATATAGTCTCTCTACTGTATATAGCCTCTCTACTGTTATAGCCTCTCTACTCGATATAGGCTCGCTACTGTATATAGCCTCGCTACTGTATATAGCCTCACTACTGTTATAGCCTCTCTACTGTATATAGCCTCTCTACTGTTATAGCCTCATTACTGTATAGAGCCTCTCGACTGTATATAGCCTCTCTACTGTATATAGCCTCTCTACTGTATATAGCCTCTCTACTGTTATAGCCTCTCTACTGTATATAGCCTCGCTACTGTTATAGCCTCTCTACTGTATATAGCCTCACTACTGTTATAGCCTCGCTACTGTTTATAGCCTCACTACTGTATATAGCCTCACTCCTGTTACAGCCTCGCCACTGTTATAGCCTCGCTACTGTTATAGCCTCGCTACTGTTATAGCCTCTTTACTGTTATAGCCTCGCTACTGTATATAGCCTCGCTACTGTTATAGCCTCGCTACTGTTATAGCCTCGCTACTGTTATAGCCTATCTACTGTATGAAGCCTCGCTACTGTATGTAGCCTCGCTACTGTATATAGCCTCTCTACTGTTATAGCCTCTCTACTCTATATAGCCTCTCTACTGTTATAGCCTCTCTACTGTATATAGCCTCTCTACTGTTATAGCCTCTCTACTGTATATAGCCTCTCTACTGTTATAGCCTCTCTACTGTTATAGCCTCTCTACTGTTATAGCCTCTCTACTGTATAGAGCCTCTCTACTGTTATAGCCTCTCTAATTTTATAGCCTCTCTACTGTTATAGCCTCTCTACTGTATATAGCCTCGCTACTGTATATAGCCTCTCTACTGTTATAGTCTCTCTACTGTATAGAGCCTCTCTACTGTATATAGACTCACTACTGTATATAGCCTCTCTACTGTTATAGCCTCTCTACTGTATATAGCATCTCTACTGTTATGGCCTCTCTACTGTATATAGCCTCTCTACTGTTATAGCCTCACTACTGTATAGAGCCTCTCGACTGTATATAGCCTCTCTACTGTATATAGCCTCGCTACTGTATATAGCCTCTCTACTGTTATAGCCTCTCTACTGTTATAGCCTCTCTACTGTATAGAGCCTCTCAACTGTATATAGCCTCACTACTGTATATAGCCTCTCTACTGTTATAGCGTCTCTACTGTATATAGCATCTCTACTGTTATGGCCTCTCTACTGTATATAGCCTCTCTACTGTTATAGCCTCACTACTGTATAGAGCCTCTCTACTGTATATAGCATCTCTACTGTTATTGCCTCTCTACTGTATATAGCCTCTCTACTGTTATTTACATTTACATTTAAGTCATTTAGCAGACGCTCTTATCCAGAGCGACTTACAAATTGGTGAATTCACCTTCTGACATCCAGTGGAACAGCCACTTTACAATAGTGCATCTAAATCATTAAGGGAGGGGGGGGTGGGAAGGATTACTTATCCTATCCTAGGTATTCCTTGAAGAGGTGGGGTTATAGCCTCTCTACTGTATATAGCCTCTACTGTATATAGCCTCTCTACTGTTATAGCCTCTCTACTGTTATAGCCTCTCTACTGTTATAGCCTCTCTACTGTATTTGAGCCTCTCTACTGTTATAGCCTCTCTAATTTTATAGCCTCTCTACTGTATATAGCCTCTCTACTGTATATAGCCTCGCTACTGTATATAGACTCTCTACTGTTATAGCCTCTCTACTGTTATAGCCTCTCTACTGTATAGAGCCTCTCTACTGTATATAGCCTCACTACTGTATATAGCCTCTCTACTGTATATAGCCTCTACTGTATATAGCCTCTCTACTGTTATAGCCTCTCTACTGTATATAGCCTCTCTACTGTTATAGCCTCTCTCCTGTATATAGCCTCACTACTGTATATAGCCTCTCTACTGTTATGGCCTCTCTATTGTATATAGCCTCATAACTGTATATAGCCTCTCTACTGTTATAGCCTCTCTACTGTATATAGCATCTCTACTGTTATTGCCTCTCTACTGTATATAGCTTCTCTACTGTATATAGCTTCTCTACTGTTATAGCCTCTCTACTGTATATAGCCTCTCTACTGTATATAGCATCTCTACTGTTATTGCCTCTCTACTGTATATAGCTTCTCTACTGTATATAGCTTCTCTACTGTTATAGCCTCTCTACTGTATATAGCTTCTCTACTGTTATAGCCTCTCTACTGTATATAGCCTCACTACTGTTATAGCCTCTCTACTGTATATAGCATCTCTACTGTTATTGCCTCTCTACTGTATATAGCCTCACTACTGTTATAGCCTCTCTACTGTATATAGCATATCTACTGTTATTGCCTCTCTACTGTATATAGCTTCTCTACTGTATATAGCTTCTCTACTGTTATAGCCTCTCTACTGTATATAGCTTCTCTACTGTTATAGCCTCTCTACTGTATATAGCCTCTCTACTGTTATAGCCTCTCTACTGTATATAGCCTCTACTGTATATAGCCTCTCTACTGTATATAGCCTCTCTACTGTTATAGCCTCTCTACTGTATATAGCCTCTACTGTATATAGCCTCTCTACTGTATATAGCCTCTCTACTGTTATAGCCTCTCTACTGTATATAGCCTCTACTGTATATAGCCTCTCTACTGTATATAGCCTCTCTACTGTATATAGCCTCTCTACTGTATATAGCCTCTCTACTGTTATAGCCTCTCTACTGTATATAGCCTCTCTACTGTATATAGCCTCTCTACTGTTATAGCCTCTCTACTGTATATAGCCTCTACTGTATATAGCCTCTCTACTGTATATAGCCTCTCTACTGTATATAGCCTCTACTGTATATAGCCTCTCTACTGTATATAGCCTCTCTACTGTATATAGCCTCTCTACTGTTATAGCCTCTCTACTGTATATAGCCTCTCTACTGTATATAGCCTCTCTACTGTATATAGCCTCTCTACTGTTATAACCTCTCTACTGTATATAGCCTCTCTACTGTATATAGCCTCTCTACTGTATATAGCCTCTACTGTATATAGCCTCTCTACTGTATATAGCCTCTCTACTGTATATAGCCTCTCTACTGTTATAGCCTCTCTACTGTATATAGCCTCTCTACTGTATATAGCCTCTCTACTGTATATAGCCTCTCTACTGTTATAACCTCTCTACTGTATATAGCCTCTCTACTGTATATAGCCTCTCTACTGTATATAGCCTCTCTACTGTATATAGCCTCTCTACTGTATATAGCCTCTCTACTGTTATAGCCTCTCTACTGTATATAGCCTCTCTACTGTATATAGCTTCTCTACTGTATATAGCCTCTCTACTGTTATAGCCTCTCTACTGTATATAGCCTCTCTACTGTATATAGATTCTCTACTGTATATAGCCTCTCTACTGTATATAGCCTCTCTACTGTATATAGCCTCACTACTGTATATAGCCTCTCTACTGTATATAGCCTCACTACTGTATATAGCCTCACTACTGTATATAGCCTCTCTACTGTATATAACCTCTCTACTGTATATAGCCTCTCTACTGTATATAGCCTCTCTACTGTATATAGCTTCTCTACTGTATATAGCCTCTCTACTGTATATAGCCTCTACTGTATATAGCCTCTCTACTGTATATAGCCTCTCTACTGTATATAGCCTCTCTACTGTATATAGCCTCTCTACTGTATATAGCTTCTCTACTGTATATAGCCTCTCTACTGTATATAGCCTCTCTACTGTTATTTTTCAGTCTTTTTACTGTTGTATTTATTTACTTACCTACCAAATACCTTTTTTGCACTGTTGGTTGGAGCATGTAAGTTAGCATTTCACTGTTGGTTGGAGCCTGTAAGTAAGCATTTCACTGTTGGTTGGAGCCTGTAAGTTAGCATTTCACTGTTGGTTCGAGCCTGTAAGTAAGCATTTCACTGTTGGTTGGAGCCTGTAAGTTAGCATTTCACTGTTGGTTGGAGCCTGTAAGTTAGCATTTCACTGTTGGTTGGAGCCTGTAGGTAAGCATTTCACTGTTGGTTCGAGCCTGTAAGTAAGCATTTCACTGTTGGTTGGAGCCTGTAGGTAAGCATTTCACTGTTGGTTGGAGCCTGTAAGTTAGCATTTCACTGTTGGTTGGAGCCTGTAGGTAAGCATTTCACTGTTGGTTGGAGCCTGTAAGTTAGCATTTCACTGTTGGTTGGAGTCTGTAATTTAGCATTTCACTGTTGGTTCGAGCCTGTAAGTTAGCATTTCACTGTTGGTTCGAGCCTGTAAGTTAGCATTTCACTGTTGGTTCGAGCCTGTAAGTTAGCATTTCACTATTGGTTCGAGCCTGTAAGTTTGCATTTCACTGTTGGTTGGAGCCTGTGGGTAAGCATTTCACTATTGGTTCGAGCCTGTAAGTTAGCATTTCACTATTGGTTCGAGCCTGTAAGTTAGCATTTCACTGTTGGTTTGGAGCCTGTGGGTAAGCATTTCACTATTGGTTCGAGCCTGTAAGTTAGCATTTCACTATTGGTTCGAGCCTGTAAGTTAGCATTTCACTGTTGATTGGAGCCTGTGGGTAAGCATTTCACTATTGGTTCGAGCCTGTAAGTTAGCATTTCACTGTTGGTTGGAGCCTGTAAGTTAGCATTTCACTGTTGGTTGGATCCTGTAAGTTAGCATTTCACTGTTGGTTGGAGCCTGTAAGTTAGCATTTCACTGTTGGTTGGAGCCTGTAAGTTAGCATTTCACTGTTGGTTCGAGCCTGTAAGTTAGCATTTCACTGTTGGTTGGATCCTGTAAGTTAGCATTTCACTGTTGGTTGGAGCCTGTAAGTTAGCATTTCACTGTTGGTTGGAGCCTGTAAGTTTGCATTTCACTCTTGGTTGGATCCTGTGGGTAAGAATTTCACTGTTGTATTCGATGCACGTGACAAATACACTTTGATTGATTTAGAATACATAGATGAAAAGGGAATGTCAGCTCATTGTTTTACTCCTGTCAGAAGTGATATTTTAATAATGCTTTGGTGATTTAAGATTGATTTCCAAGCGGTCTCGGAACCCAAATCCCTTTATCGACAGTCTTAAGTCCTTTGTGATTGCATTGGAGGTGAGGCTATGCTTGGTTTTTAATCAAATATAAGTAAATGGGAAAAACATTTTTTGTTATTTGTGTTTCTAAATACGAGGTATACTGGCACCTAAAACACATTAGGCTAGGCTCTTGTTCCATGCGCATATGGGCAGTGTGCGTCACGGCTGGCTAGTTTTGGGTTTCCGCTGTCAATATTCATAACCGTTTGCGTTACTGCTAATATCTGCTTTTGGTTGCACTTAAATATCCCTATCAGCGCTGCCTGATATTAGCACACCTCAAATATTTCCACACCGCTTATCTGTGCAAGCGAGCTAGCTGGCGTTAGGGCTGGAAAATGCCAGTGCACCAGTTTTTACATGACGAAATTGCTAACCAATGTGCGTTTGACACGAGCGGCATCTTAACGCTAGCCGGAAATAGAGCCCATAATGATTACTAGTGATAGCATCTTAACGCTAGCCGGAAATAGAGCCCATAATGATTACTAGTGATAGCATCTTAACGCTAGTGGGAAATAGAGCCCATAATGATTACTAGTGATAGCATCTTAACGCTAGCGGGAAATAGAGCCCATAATGATTACTAGTGATAGCATCTTAACGCTATCGGGAAATAGAGCCCATAATGATTACTAGTGATAGCATCTTAACGCTAGCGGGAAATAGAGCCCATAATGATTACTAGTGATAGCATCTTAACGCTAGTGGGAAATAGAGCCCATAATGATTACTAGTGATAGGCCTTTTGATAATGTATCACAGAAACAGCAATGAACCCAGTTTAGAAGCGCCTTGGTGTAACACGTAGTGACAATGTAAACGGCAACATGACGGTGACAGACCTCACAGATCATCATTCTTATGAATGTGTGTGGTGTGTGTGTGCATGTTCACTGTGTGTGTATGCAAACCCCTCCCTGAGTCACGTCTGGCTGAGAAGACCCCCCCCCCTCAGCACTCTGCTCAGGGTTACGTTCACAACACAACTAATTTCATAGCACAACACTATCCCACTGCTCTGAGCGGACGTTCACAATAAAACTAATTCACTCACACACAGCTTAACTCATTACGTTGCACAGCTGAGGGGTACGTTCACGTGACAACTCGTTTAGTAACGTTTTAACACTATCACACTGCCCTGGGGTTCGTTCACAACACATTTAATTCAATAAATGCATTAAGCTGTATAGTTTAGAGGTACAGTACAGCCACAGGACCTAAACATTCACATTGGTAAACACATTGTGTTGATAAACAGTCACACAGCTAAACCCTCACTGTAAATCAACTTCCTGCTCCGGGATTTGTTTACAAACACAGTCATAAAGTTGAGAGGTACGTTCACCACCACAAATCACTCAATGTGTTCTAATTGATAGCTTCATTCCTTGTGTTGATGTGTCTGTGTCTCTTTGATGCAATTGCCACAGTAGAACTCTTCTTCCCTGTCTCATCTCTTTCTTTTGGCTGTTTTTTGTTGTTGTTGTTACCTGAGTTCATTTGTTTTCATTTGTATTTTATATTTTCGACAGAGCAAAGAGGTTGTTTAAGTCATTTTATTGTTTTACCTAATCAGGTCACAGAAAACCAGCTCTGAAGTGGCTCCCTCACCATTCTCACTCCCTGTGTCAGTCATACAAGGGTAATGATGCACGTGTGTGTGTGCACGTCTGTGTTTGTGTGTGTGTGTGTCCTGTCTCATTGGTGCATTTGAATTACTTGAGTTTCTTGGCAGCATCTGTTTGCAATAACCCATCACCTATCACCATGAAACTATGAGAAAATACCACCTGAATGAAATTACTAGTGGTGTCTTATAGTTATTAGAGCTTGTGAAATTAGTGGTAATGTCTTATAGTTGACAGAGCCTGTGCAATTAGTGGTAATGTCTTATAGTTGACAGAGCCTGTGTCACCTTGTCTTAAATGAGGTAACGAGAAACACAGTTCAACCTGTGATTGACAGAGGGCATCATTAAGTGTGTGTGTGTGACTCTTGTTCGTTCCAGACAGGAGACCAACTCACCGCTGGACCTGTGGCTTGGTACGGAGTTGCAGGCACACGCTGTGAGTCAGGGAGAGACAGAAACAGGGCCCGGCTCAGCAAGAGACTACAGAAAGAACTGACAGGGTTCCTCAACACTTCACTGCACTGCCTCATGCACACACACACCAACAACACGAACACATACTGGCTGTCTCTCTAACGGGGACCGTCTGCCATTGCCAGACCCTGTAGCGCTGTGCCTCTGCTGGTTATCTGGGAGAGGATGAAGTCATTTGTATGCAAACCATGTTCCTTATTGCTTGTGAAAACTGTCTGTAGGCAGTTACACGTACACCCACACACACACACACACACACACCAAAATACACGTTCAACATAGAGCCACAAGTATGACTAAGATAAACAGGAAATAGTAAAGCATCTCATCAAACTGAGTTGTTGTCTATAGTGTATATGACTCATCAAACTGAGTTGTTGTCTATAGTGTATATGACTCATCAAACTGAGTTGTTGTCTATAGTGTATATGACTCATCAAACTGGGTTGTTGTCTATAGTGTATATGACTCATCAAACTGGGTTGTTGTCTATAGTGTATATGACTCATCACACTGTGTTTTTGTATATAACTCATCAAACTGGGTTGTTCATGACTCATGCTTTAACTGTTCTGTACAGAACCAGCTCATCCTGGTGTGGTGAGCTGTACTGCTAATATAACACAGTGCAGTTCAAATCATGTACAGTTCTCTCCTCCCTCAGTCAGAAGTGCCTAGGTACATTGCAGCAACACCACTGACTTTTCGCCACTAGCCAGCTGCTTCCAATGGTTGTAGACTTTTTCCTTGATGATAACCTGATTGTAGATGGTAATAATGCTGGACTTTTACCTTGATGTTAACCTGATTATAGATAATAGATAGTAATAATGCTGGACTTTTTCCTTGATGTTAACCTGATTGTAGATGGTCATATTTCTGGACTTTTTCCTTGATGTTAACCTGATTGTAGATAGTAATAATGCTGGACTTTTCCCTTGATGTTAACCTGATTATAGATAGTAATAATGCTGGACTTTTTCCTTGATGTTAACCTGATTGTAGATGGTCATATTTCTGGACTTTTTCCTTGATGTTAACCTGATTATAGATGGAAATAATGCTGGACTTTTTCCTTGATGTTAACCTGATTATAGATGGTCATAATTGCTCCTGTCCACCTTCGTCATTCTCACACACTCTCTCTCCCTCCCTCTTATTTTCTCTGCTTTCTCTTCTACTCCTCTATCTTCCTCCTACTCCTCCCTCTTCCTCTTCCTCCCTCCCTCCCTGCGTCTCTTCTCTCTCCTACCCTCCAGGTTATGCTTGGTGTTGGCAGGGCTCTTTGGAAGCCAGCTGGCGGTGCGGTTGCCCCAGTGCCTGCTGGTGTGTGCAGGTGCCCACACTTGCTTATTATTGCTTCCCCAGCCTGGAAAGAACTCTGCTGGGCATGGTCAACCTCACGACTCATCCCGGCTGGAGCTCACACTGCCCTAGCATGGAACCCCAGTCTCTCTGCACCCAGGATCTCAGCGGACTGATGGAGGTGTGTGTTCTCCCCAAAGCTCTCTCCTCTCTGTGCAGTTTGGGCCAGATGGAGTCTGCGGCCTCCAGAAATGAGTCAAAGTAAAAACATACCTGCAGAATTAATTAGATGTATTGAATTATCAGCCCTCTGGAAATGATGAGGGATAAATTACCTGTGGAATTAATTAGATGTATTGAATTATCAGCCCTCTGGAAATGATGAGGGATAAAGTACCTGTGGAATTAATTAGATGTATTGAATTATCAGCCCTCTGGAAATTATGAGGGATAAAGTACCTGTGGAATTAATTAGATGTATTGAATTATCAGCCCTCTGGAAATCATGAGGGATAAAGTACCTGTGGAATTAATTAAATCAAACCACAATATCCTACTAAACATGAATAAATGCAGTTGGTTATTGATTTATTAATAATATGTAGACAACAACATGGTAAGATGTTGATGAGATGTCCTCCCAGCTGGTTCCAACTGGTTCTAGCCATAGCCAACAGCAGAGTACTGTTTTGCTCAGCTAAGCAAAGTAGTGCTCAGTGTAGCTTAGTTCAGCATGAGAAAACAGAGCACAGCAAACCTAGTCTGGCATAGCCAGGGACAGTCTGGAGAAACAGCACCTCTCACACTAGGATATACCTTGCATTTCCCCAGTACAACCTAACACAGAAGAGTATGGTGTTGTCTTAATGGCCAAGGACTCTCAATCCCCACCAGGCACAGCCAGAAGAGGACTGGCCACCCCCCAGAGCCTGGTTTCTCACTAGGTTTATTCCTAGGATCCTGTCTTTCTAGGGATTTGTTTCCTAGCCACCGTGCTTCTGCTTTGCTTGCTCTTTGGGGTTTTAGGCTGGGTTTCTGTATAGAACTTTGTGTCAACTGCTGATGTAAAAAGAGCTTTATAAAATAAATTGGATTGATTGATGAGCCCAAGCTTTGGTCTCTCACCCCCTGTCTCCCTCATCCCTCACCCTGTCTCTCCTATCCCTCACCTTGTCTCTCCTATCCCTCACCCTGTCTCTCCTATCCCTCACCCTGTCTCTCCCATCTCTCTCATCCCTCACCCTGTCTCTCCTATCCCTCACCCTGTCTCTCCTATCCCTCACCCTGTCTCTCCCATCTCTCTCCCATCCCTCACCCTGTCTCTCCCATCCCTCACCCTGTCTCTCCCATCCCTCACCCTGTCTCTCCCATCTCTCTCTCATCTCTTTCCCATTTCTCCCATCCCTCACCTTGTCTCTCCTATCCCTCACCCTGTCTCTCCCATCTCTCTCCCATCCCTCACCCTGTCTCTCCCATCCCTCACCCTGTCTCTCTCATCCCTCACCCTGTCTCTCCTATCCCTCACCCTGTCTCTCCTATCCCTCACCCTGTCTCTCCCATCTCTCTCTCATCCCTCACCCTGTCTCTCCTATCCCTCACCCTGTCTCTCCTATCCCTCACCCTGTCTCTCCCATCTCTCTCCCATCCCTCACCCTGTCTCTCCCATCTCTCTCCCATCCCTCACCCTGTCTCTCCTATCCCTCACCCTGTCTCTCCTATCCCTCACCCTGTCTCTCCCACCTCTCTCCCATCCCTCACCCTGTCTCTCCCATCCCTCACCCTGTCTCTCCCATCCCTCACCCTGTCTCTCCCATCTCTCTCTCATCTCTTTCCCATTTCTCCCATCCCTCACCTTGTCTCTCCTATCCCTCACACTGTCTCTCCTATCCCTCAACCTGTCTCTCCCATCTCTCTCCCATCCCTCACCCTGTCTCTCCCATCCCACACCATGTGTCTCTCCCATCCCTCACCCTGTCTCTCCCATCTCTCTCTCATCTCTTTCCCATTTCTCCCATCCCTCACCCTGTCTTTTCTATCCCTCACCTTAATTGGGGAGGACAGGGCTTGTGGTAATGGCTGGTGCGGAATAGTTTGAATGGTATCAAATACAACAAACACATGGTTTCCATTTCCTCTGTTCCCCTGTCTTCCCCTCAGCAGCCTCAACTGATTTCATCACTGGCCTCAGTGCCCTGCACCCTTCCAGCCCCTAGCAGGGTTAGGGTCATAAGGAAAATTGGAATGTCTGTCTCCTTTCTGAATTAACTAAATGAGTTATTAAAATAACTAGTTATTAAAATAGTTATTAAAACTGTATTTGTCCCATGCTAACAGTGAAATGTTTACTTATTGGTCCTTCCCAACAACGCAGAGAGAAAGAAAATAGAGAATTAGAAAAGTTAAACACGTAATAATAAAAGTAATAATAAATACACAATGAGTAACAATAACTTGACTATACACTGGGTACTAGTAGAGTCCATGTTCAGGGGTACGAGGTAATAACTTGGCTATAAACACTGGGAACCAGTAGAGTCCATGTGCAGGGGTACGAGGTAATAACCTCGCTATAAACACTGGGTACTAGTAGAGTCCATGTGCAGGGGTACGAGGTAATAACCTCACTATAAACACTGGGTACCAGTTGAGTCCATGTGCAGGGGTACGAGGTAATGACCTCACTATAAACACTGGGTACCAGTAGAGTCCATGTGCAGTGGTACTAGGTAATAACCTCACTATAAGCACTGGGTACCAGTAGAGTCCATGTGCAGGGGTATGAGGTAATAACCTCACTATAAACACTGGGTACCAGTAGAGTCCATGTGCAGGGGTACGAGGTAATAACTTGACTATACACTGGGTACCAGTAGTGTCCGTGTGCAGGGGTACGAGGTAATAACTTCACTATAAACACTGGGTACCAGTAGAGTCCATGTGCAGGGGTACGAGGTAATAACCTCACTATAAACACTGGGTACCAGTAGAGTCCATGTGCAGTGGTACTAGGTAATAACCTCACTATAAGCACTGGGTACCAGTAGAGTCCATGTGCAGGGGTATGAGGTAATAACCTCACTATAAACACTGGGTACCAGTAGAGTCCATGTGCAGGGGTACGAGGTAATAACTTGACTATACACTGGGTACCAGTAGAGTCCATGTGCTGGGGTACGAGGTAATAACCTCACTATAAACACTGGGTACCAGTAGAGTCCATCTGCAGGTGTACGAGGTAATAACCTCACTATAAACACTGGGTACCAGTAGAGTCCATGTGAAGGGGTACGAGGTAATAACTTGACTATACACTGGGTACCAGTAGAGTCCATTTGCAGGGGTACGAGGTAATAACCTCACTATAAACATTGGGTACCAGTAGAGTCCATGTGCAGGGGTACGAGGTAATAACCTCACTATAAACACTGGGTAGCAGTAGAGTCCATGTGCAGGGGTACGAGGTAATAACTTGACTATACACTGGGTACCAGTAGAGTCCATCTGCAGGGGTACGAGGTAATAACCTCACTATAAACATTGGGTACCAGTAGAGTCCATGTGCAGGGGTACGAGGTAAAAACTTGACTATACCCTGGATACTAGTAGAGTCCATGTTCAGGGGTACGAGGTAATAACCTCACTATAAACACTGGGTACCAGTAGAGTCCATGTTCAGGGGTACGAGGTAATAACCTCACTATAAACACTGGGTAACAGTAGAGTCCATGTGCAGGGGTACGAGGTAATAACTTGACTATACACTGGGTACTAGTAGAGTCCATTTGCAGGGGTACGAGGTAATAACCTCACTATAAACACTGGGTACCAGTAGAGTCCATGTGCAGGGGTACGAGGTAATAACTTGACTATAAACACTGGGTACCAGTAGAGTCCATGTGCAGGGGTACGAGGTAATAACCTCACTATAAACACTGGGTACCAGTAGAGTCCATGTGCAGGGGTACGAGGTAATAACCTCACTATAAACACTGGGTACTAGTAGAGTCCATGTTCAGGGGTATGAGGTAATAACTTGACTATAAACACTGGGTACCAGTAGTCCATGTGCAGGGGTACGAGGTAATCACATGGCTATAAACACTGGGTAGCAGTAGTCCATGTGCAGGGGTACGAGGTAATAACCTCGCTATAAACACTGGGTACCAGTAGAGTCCATGTGCAGGGGTACGAGGTAATAACCTCACTATAAACACTGGGTACCAGTAGAGTCCATGTGCAGGGGTACGAGGTAATAACCTCACTATATACACAGGGGACTAGTAGAGTCCATGTGCAGGGGTACGAGGTAATAACCTCACTATAAACACTGGGTACCAGTAGAGTCCATGTGCAGGGGTACGAGGTAATAACCTCACTATAAACACTGGGTACCAGTAGAGTCCATGTGCAGGGGTATGAGGTAATAACATGGCTATAAACACTGGGTACCAGTAGAGTCCATGTGCAGGGGTACAAGGTAATAACCTCACTATAAACACTGGGTACCAGTAGAGTCCATGTGCAGGGGTATGAGGTAATAACATGGCTATAAACACTGGGTACCAGTAGAGTCCATGTGCAGGGGTACAAGGTAATAACCTCACTATAAACACGGGGTACCAGTAGAGTCCATGTGCAGGGGTACGAGGTAATAACCTCACTATAAACATTGGGTACCAGTAGAGTCCATGTGCAGGGGTACGAGGTAAAAACTTGACTATACCCTGGATACTGTAGAGTCCATGTGCAGGGGTATGAGGTAATAACATGGCTATAAACACTGGGTACCAGTAGAGTCCATGTGCAGTGGTACTAGGTAATAACCTCACTATAAGCACTGGGTACCAGTAGAGTCCATGTGCAGGGGTATGAGGTAATAACCTCACTATATACACAGGGGACTAGTAGAGTCCATGTGCAGGGGTACGAGGTAATAACCTCACTATAAACACTGGGTACCAGTAGAGTCCATGTGCAGGGGTACGAGGTAATAACCTCACTATAAACACTGGGTAGCAGTAGAGTCCATGTTCAGGGGTACGAGGTAATAACTTGACTATACACTGGGTACCAGTAGAGTCCATCTGCAGGGGTACGAGGTAATAACCTCACTATAAACACTGGGTAACAGTAGAGTCCATGTGCAGGGGTATGAGGTAATAACATGGCTATAAACACTGGGTACCAGTAGAGTCCATGTGCAGTGGTAGTAGGTAATAACCTCACTATAAGCACTGGCTACCAGTAGAGTCCATGTGCAGGGGTATGAGGTAATAACCTCACTATAAACACTGGGTACCAGTAGAGTCCATGTGCAGGGGTACGAGGTAATAACTTGACTATACACTGGGTACCAGTAGAGTCCATGTGCTGGGGTACGAGGTAATAACCTCACTATAAACACTGGGTACCAGTAGAGTCCATCTGCAGGTGTACGAGGTAATAACCTCACTATAAACACTGGGTACCAGTAGAGTCCATGTGAAGGGGTACGAGGTAATAACTTGACTATACACTGGGTACCAGTAGAGTCCATGTGCAGGGGTACGAGGTAATAACCTCACTATGAACATTGGGTACCAGTAGAGTCCATGTGCAGGGGTACGAGGCAATAACCTCACTATAAACACTGGGTAGCAGTAGAGTCCATGTGCAGGGGTACGAGGTAATAACTTGACTATACACTGGGTACCAGTAGAGTCCATCTGCAGGGGTACGAGGTAATAACCTCACTATAAACATTGGGTACCAGTAGAGTCCATGTGCAGGGGTACGAGGTAATAACTTGACTATACACTGGGTACCAGTAGAGTCCATGTGCTGGGGTACGAGGTAATAACCTCACTATAAACACTGGGTACCAGTAGAGTCCATCTGCAGGTGTACGAGGTAATAACCTCACTATAAACACTGGGTACCAGTAGAGTCCATGTGAAGGGGTACGAGGTAATAACTTGACTATACACTGGGTACCAGTAGAGTCCATGTGCAGGGGTACGAGGTAATAACCTCACTATGAACATTGGGTACCAGTAGAGTCCATGTGCAGGGGTACGAGGCAATAACCTCACTATAAACACTGGGTAGCAGTAGAGTCCATGTGCAGGGGTACGAGGTAATAACTTGACTATACACTGGGTACCAGTAGAGTCCATCTGCAGGGGTACGAGGTAATAACCTCACTATAAACATTGGGTACCAGTAGAGTCCATGTGCAGGGGTACGAGGTAAAAACTTGACTATACCCTGGATACTAGTAGAGTTCATGTTCAGGGGTACGAGGTAATAACCTCACTATAAACACTGGGTACCAGTAGAGTCCATGTTCAGGGGTACAAGGTAATAACCTCACTATAAACACTGGGTAACAGTAGAGTCCATGTGCAGGGGTACGAGGTAATAACTTGACTATACACTGGGTACTAGTAGAGTCCATTTGCAGGGGTACGAGGTAATAACCTCACTATAAACACTGGGTACCAGTAGAGTCCATGTGCAGGGGTGCGAGGTAATAACTTGACCATAAACACTGGGTACCAGTAGAGTCCATGTGCAGGGGTACGAGGTAATAACCTCACTATAAACACTGGGTACCAGTAGAGTCCATGTGCAGGGGTACGAGGTAATAACCTCACTATAAACACTGGGTACTCGTAGAGTCCATGTTCAGGGGTATGAGGTAATAACTTGACTATAAACACTGGGTACCAGTAGTCCATGTGCAGGGGTACGAGGTAATCACATGGCTATAAACACTGGGTACCAGTAGAGTCCATGTGCAGGGGTACGAGGTAATAACCTCACTATAAACACTGGGTACCAGTAGAGTCCATGTGCAGGGGTACGAGGTAATAACCTCACTATATACACAGGGGACTAGTAGAGGCCATGTGCAGGGGTACAAGGTAATAACCTCACTATAAACACTGGGTACCAGTAGAGTCCATGTGCAGGGGTACGAGGTAATAACTTGACTATACACTGGGTACCAGTAGAGTCCATGTGCTGGGGTACGAGGTAATAACCTCACTATAAACACTGGGTACCAGTAGAGTCCATCTGCAGGTGTACGAGGTAATAACCTCACTATAAACACTGGGTACCAGTAGAGTCCATGTGAAGGGGTACGAGGTAATAACTTGACTATACACTGGGTACCAGTAGAGTCCATGTGCAGGGGTACGAGGTAATAACCTCACTATGAACATTGGGTACCAGTAGAGTCCATGTGCAGGGGTACGAGGCAATAACCTCACTATAAACACTGGGTAGCAGTAGAGTCCATGTGCAGGGGTACGAGGTAATAACTTGACTATACACTGGGTACCAGTAGAGTCCATCTGCAGGGGTACGAGGTAATAACCTCACTATAAACATTGGGTACCAGTAGAGTCCATGTGCAGGGGTACGAGGTAAAAACTTGACTATACCCTGGATACTAGTAGAGTTCATGTTCAGGGGTACGAGGTAATAACCTCACTATAAACACTGGGTACCAGTAGAGTCCATGTTCAGGGGTACAAGGTAATAACCTCACTATAAACACTGGGTACCAGTAGAGTCCATGTGCAGGGGTACGAGGTAATAACTTGACTATACACTGGGTACCAGTAGAGTCCATGTGCTGGGGTACGAGGTAATAACCTCACTATAAACACTGGGTACCAGTAGAGTCCATCTGCAGGTGTACGAGGTAATAACCTCACTATAAACACTGGGTACCAGTAGAGTCCATGTGAAGGGGTACGAGGTAATAACTTGACTATACACTGGGTACCAGTAGAGTCCATGTGCAGGGGTACGAGGTAATAACCTCACTATGAACATTGGGTACCAGTAGAGTCCATGTGCAGGGGTACGAGGCAATAACCTCACTATAAACACTGGGTAGCAGTAGAGTCCATGTGCAGGGGTACGAGGTAATAACTTGACTATACACTGGGTACCAGTAGAGTCCATCTGCAGGGGTACGAGGTAATAACCTCACTATAAACATTGGGTACCAGTAGAGTCCATGTGCAGGGGTACGAGGTAATAACTTGACTATACACTGGGTACCAGTAGAGTCCATGTGCTGGGGTACGAGGTAATAACCTCACTATAAACACTGGGTACCAGTAGAGTCCATCTGCAGGTGTACGAGGTAATAACCTCACTATAAACACTGGGTACCAGTAGAGTCCATGTGAAGGGGTACGAGGTAATAACTTGACTATACACTGGGTACCAGTAGAGTCCATGTGCAGGGGTACGAGGTAATAACCTCACTATGAACATTGGGTACCAGTAGAGTCCATGTGCAGGGGTACGAGGCAATAACCTCACTATAAACACTGGGTAGCAGTAGAGTCCATGTGCAGGGGTACGAGGTAATAACTTGACTATACACTGGGTACCAGTAGAGTCCATCTGCAGGGGTACGAGGTAATAACCTCACTATAAACATTGGGTACCAGTAGAGTCCATGTGCAGGGGTACGAGGTAAAAACTTGACTATACCCTGGATACTAGTAGAGTTCATGTTCAGGGGTACGAGGTAATAACCTCACTATAAACACTGGGTACCAGTAGAGTCCATGTTCAGGGGTACAAGGTAATAACCTCACTATAAACACTGGGTAACAGTAGAGTCCATGTGCAGGGGTACGAGGTAATAACTTGACTATACACTGGGTACTAGTAGAGTCCATTTGCAGGGGTACGAGGTAATAACCTCACTATAAACACTGGGTACCAGTAGAGTCCATGTGCAGGGGTGCGAGGTAATAACTTGACCATAAACACTGGGTACCAGTAGAGTCCATGTGCAGGGGTACGAGGTAATAACCTCACTATAAACACTGGGTACCAGTAGAGTCCATGTGCAGGGGTACGAGGTAATAACCTCACTATAAACACTGGGTACTCGTAGAGTCCATGTTCAGGGGTATGAGGTAATAACTTGACTATAAACACTGGGTACCAGTAGTCCATGTGCAGGGGTACGAGGTAATCACATGGCTATAAACACTGGGTACCAGTAGAGTCCATGTGCAGGGGTACGAGGTAATAACCTCACTATAAACACTGGGTACCAGTAGAGTCCATGTGCAGGGGTACGAGGTAATAACCTCACTATATACACAGGGGACTAGTAGAGGCCATGTGCAGGGGTACAAGGTAATAACCTCACTATAAACACTGGGTACCAGTAGAGTCCATGTGCAGGGGTACGAGGTAATAACTTGACTATACACTGGGTACCAGTAGAGTCCATGTGCTGGGGTACGAGGTAATAACCTCACTATAAACACTGGGTACCAGTAGAGTCCATCTGCAGGTGTACGAGGTAATAACCTCACTATAAACACTGGGTACCAGTAGAGTCCATGTGAAGGGGTACGAGGTAATAACTTGACTATACACTGGGTACCAGTAGAGTCCATGTGCAGGGGTACGAGGTAATAACCTCACTATGAACATTGGGTACCAGTAGAGTCCATGTGCAGGGGTACGAGGCAATAACCTCACTATAAACACTGGGTAGCAGTAGAGTCCATGTGCAGGGGTACGAGGTAATAACTTGACTATACACTGGGTACCAGTAGAGTCCATCTGCAGGGGTACGAGGTAATAACCTCACTATAAACATTGGGTACCAGTAGAGTCCATGTGCAGGGGTACGAGGTAAAAACTTGACTATACCCTGGATACTAGTAGAGTTCATGTTCAGGGGTACGAGGTAATAACCTCACTATAAACACTGGGTACCAGTAGAGTCCATGTTCAGGGGTACAAGGTAATAACCTCACTATAAACACTGGGTAACAGTAGAGTCCATGTGCAGGGGTACGAGGTAATAACTTGACTATACACTGGGTACTAGTAGAGTCCATTTGCAGGGGTACGAGGTAATAACCTCACTATAAACACTGGGTACCAGTAGAGTCCATGTGCAGGGGTGCGAGGTAATAACTTGACCATAAACACTGGGTACCAGTAGAGTCCATGTGCAGGGGTACGAGGTAATAACCTCACTATAAACACTGGGTACCAGTAGAGTCCATGTGCAGGGGTACGAGGTAATAACCTCACTATAAACACTGGGTACTCGTAGAGTCCATGTTCAGGGGTATGAGGTAATAACTTGACTATAAACACTGGGTACCAGTAGTCCATGTGCAGGGGTACGAGGTAATCACATGGCTATAAACACTGGGTACCAGTAGAGTCCATGTGCAGGGGTACGAGGTAATAACCTCACTATAAACACTGGGTACCAGTAGAGTCCATGTGCAGGGGTATGAGGTAATAACCTCACTATATACACAGGGGACTAGTAGAGGCCATGTGCAGGGGTACAAGGTAATAACCTCACTATAAACACTGGGTACCAGTAGAGTCCATGTGCAGTGGTACGAGGTAATAACCTCACTATAAACACTGGGTACCAGTAGAGTCCATGTGCAGGGGTACGAGGTAATAACTTGACTATACACTGGGTACCAGTAGAGTCCATCTGCAGGGGTACGAGGTAATAACCTGGCTATAAACACTGGGTACCAGTAGAGTCCATGTGCAGGGGTACGATGTAATAACCTCACTATAAACACTGGGTTCCAGTAGAGTCCATGTGCAGGGGTATGAGGTAATAACATGGCTATAAACACTGGGTACCAGTAGAGTCCATGTGCAGGGGTACAAGGTAATAACCTCACTATAAACACTGGGTACCAGTAGAGTCCATGTGCAGGGGTACGAGGTAATAACCTCACTATAAACATTGGGTACCAGTAGAGTCCATGTGCAGGGGTACGAGGTAAAAACTTGACTATACCCTGGATACTAGTAGAGTCCATGTTCAGGGGTACGAGGTAATAACCTCACTATAAACACTGGGTACCAGTAGAGTCCATGTGCAGGGGTACAAGGTAATAACCTCACTATAAACACTGGGTACCAGTAGAGTCCATGTGCAGGGGTACGAGGTAATAACCTGGCTATATGCACAGGGCACCAGTACTGAGTAATGATAACTAGGCTATATACACAGGGTACCAGTACTGAATAATGATAACTAGGCTATATACACAGGTTAGCAGTACTGAGTAATGATAACTAGGCTATATACACAGGGTACCGGTACTGAGTAATGATAACTAGGCTATATACATAGGGTACCAGTACTGAGTAATGATAACTAGACTATATACACAGGGTACCAGTACTGAGTTAATAATATCTAGGCTATATACACTGGGTACCAGTACTGAGTAATGATAACTAGGCTATATACACTGGGTACCAGTACTGAGTAATGATAACTAGGCTATATACACAGGGTACCAGTACTGAGTAATGATATCTAGGCTATATACACTGGGTACCAGTACTGAGTAATGATAACTAGGCTATATACACTGGGTACCAGTACTGAGTAATGATAACTAGGCTATATACACTGGGTACCAGTACTGAGTAATGATAACTAGGCTATATACAGAGGGTACCAGTACTGAGTTAATAATATCTAGGCTATATACACTGGTGTCACGCCCTGGTCTATATTTATTATGTTTATCTTCATTTATTGGGTCAGGCCAGAGTGTGACATGGGTTTATTTGTAGTGTGTTTCGTCTTGGGGTTGTATGGGGTGTATAGATTAGTCTATGGCTGCCTGAGGCGGTTCTCAATCAGAGTCAGGTGATTATTGTTGTCTCTGATTGGGAACCATATTTAGGTAGCCTGGGTTTCACTGTGTGTTTGTGGGTGATTGTTCCTGTCTCCTTGTTTGTTGCACCAGTCAGGGCTGTTTCGGTTTTTGACGTCTGTTGTTTTGTATTGTTAGTGTTTTCTTCATCATTAAAGATGTATCGAACGAACCACGCTGCATTTTGGTCCGATCCTTGTTCCACCTCTTTGTCAGAGGAGGAGTTGGAAGAAACCCGTTACAACTGGGTACCAGTACTGAGTTAATGATATCTAGACTATATACACTGGGTACCAGTACTGAGTTAATAATATCTAGACTATATACACTGGGTACCAGTACTGAGTAATGATAACTAGGCTATATACACAGGGTACCAGTACTGAGTAATGATAACTAGGCTATATACAGAGGGTACCAGTACTGAGTAATGATACCTAGACTATATACACTGGGTACCAGTACTGAGTAATGATAACTAGGCTATATACACAGGGTACCAGTACTGAGTAATGATAACTAGGCTATATACACTGGGTACCGGTACTGAGTAATGATAACTAGACTATATACACTGGGTACCAGTACTGAGTAATGATAACTAGGCTATATACACAGGGTACCAGTACTGAGTAATGATAACTAGACTATATACACTGGGTACCAGTACTGAGTAATGATAACTACGCTATATACACAGGGGACCAGTACTGAGTAATGATAACTAGACTATATACACTGGGTACCAGTACTGAGTAATGATAACTAGGCTATATACACTGGGTACCAGTACTGAGTAATGATAACTACGCTATATACACTGGGTACCAGTACTGAGTAATGATAACTAGGCTATATACACTGGGTACCAGTACTGAGTAATGATAACTAGGCTATATACACAGGGTACCAGTACTCATGATTTGTTTTATTTGACTAGAGCTAGATTGAGCTTATCCCTCATGTGGAAACTGCTTGGAAATTCTTTCATGATGGTTTTCCCCAAATAGTAAACAAACATGCCCCATTCCGCAGGTTCACAGTCAAAGGGCGGGATAGTCCATGGTTTTCTTCTGAGCTGTCTTGTATTATTCACGACCGTAATCTAGCCTGGGCTAAAGCAAGGACATCATGTTCTGATGCTGATTGGCTTATTTTTAGGCAGTTAGGAAACAAGTGTTCTTTTCTTCTCAGGAAGGCCAAGTCTGAATATTGTATGTCTGTTACCACTGATAACCTGAATGGCCCGAGAACGTTTTGGAAGGCTATTAAGTCTATGTCTGGTAACAGTAATGTTAATGAATTACCGTCATGTGTTTTGAAGGACTCTGTTGCTATACATGACAAAACTGAAATGCTGAATTGTTTCAATGAGCACTTTGTATCATCTGGTAGGCTGTTTGATTCAGTGTCCTCTGTCTCTGTACAACCCTGTGTGGATGAACCAGTGAGGACTGGTCAAACTTGTAGCTTTTTGCCATTCTCAGTGCAGGTGGTACATAAAGCCCTGAAATCCTTAGATGAGAGAAAGCCTGCATGTCCTGATCTTTTGGATCCCTGCTTTTTAAATCTGACAGGTGATTTCATAGCTGAACCACTTACATTTGTTCGCTGGACGTTATCCTGCTGTTCCAAATGTCCGAACTGAATTTGGTAAAAGGGCTTTTTTGTCCTCAGCGCCATCGTCTTGGAACGCCTTACAAAATACTTTTAAACTGGAAGAACGTGTCCCGATTGGTATTTTTAAATCACTGATGAAGGATTTTGAGGCTGATTCCCTGACCTGTCAATGTTTTTAATTTGCTGTTTTATACTCTTGTGAATTCAATGGTTTTTACTAGATTACTTGTACCTTTTCATGTTGTCTGTCTGTAATTTATTTGTAATGACTTGGTGCTGCCTATCTTGGCCAGGGTGCTCTTGAAAAATAGATTTTAATCTCAATGAGCCCTTCCTGGTTAAATAAAGGTTAAATAAATAAATAAATAAGTAATGATACTTGGCTATATACACAGGGTACCAGTACTGAGTAATGATAACTAGACTATGTACACAGGGTACCAGTACTGAGTAATGATAACTAGACTATATACACGGTACCAGTACTGAGTAATGCACACTAGGCTATATACACAGGGTACCAGTACTGAGTAATGATAACTAGGCTATGTACACAGGGTACCAGTACTGAGTAATGATAACTAGGCTATATACACAGGGTACCAGTACTGAGTAATGATAACTAGGCTATATACACAGGGTACCAGTACTGAGTAATGATAACTAGGCTATATACACAGGGTACCAGTACTGAGTAATGATAACTAGGCTATATACACAGGGTACCAGTACTGAGTAATGATAACTAGACTATATACACAGGGTACCAGTACTGAGTAATGATAACTAGACTATATACACGGTACCAGTACTGAGTAATGCACACTAGACTATATACACAGGGTACCAGTACTGAGTAATGATAACTAGACTATATACACAGGGGACCAGTACTGAGTAATGATAACTAGGCTATATACACAGGGTACCAGTACTGAGTAATGATAACTAGGCTATATACACTGGGTACCAGTACTGAGTAATGATAACTAGGCTATATACACTGGGTACTTGTACTGAGTTGTGTGCAGGGGTACGAGGTAATTGAGGTAGATATGTACATATAACTAGGAATAAAGTGACTGATGGTCAACAGTAACAGCAGCGTGTGTGATGAGGCAAAGTTAGTGCGGTTCCACGTCTCTGAATAGGTTTCATATTGGGAATAACATCGACCCTTGTTGTCATCCTCCAGGTGATCTCGTCGTTCTACGTAACTCCTTCACGGGGAAAGGAGTCATCAAGAACACTGTCATCTGTCTGCCTCACCTGCCCCACCAGATGACAACCCCGATCAGATCAAGCAACCCAGCCAGAACAGCACTGATTGCATTTCTACACTACAGCTTTTTCATTGTGAAATGTAGTAGAGATAATGGAAATAAGTTTAGTGTGTGTGCCTTGCTTGGGCATTTTTCTCCTTTTTGTTGGTGCATTCAGACTGTATATCTGGAGACATGTATTTGCAGTGTGTCGTGAATAGGTGTAATAGGTGGCAGGGAAGTCAGGCGCAGGAGAGTCAAATGGAGTGTAAAATGGAGTTTTTTAATAAAGTTCCAAGAGTATGCTCCATAACAATAAATGTACAAACAAACCAAACATGGGTACGAGGACCCGACGCGCACCTATACAACAATCACACTATACTGACAATAAAACAATCTCTGACAAAGACATGAGGGGAAACAGAGGGTTAAATAAACAACAGGTAATGAAAGGATTGAAAACAGGTGTGTGGGAAGACAAGACAAAACCAATAGAAAATGAAAAAAGGATCAAAGATGGCTAGAAGACCGGTGACGTCGAACGCCGAGCACCGCCCGAACAAGGAGAGGCAACGACTTCGGGAGAAGTCGTGACACAGTGGTGTAACGTAATTATGAAAAATAATTTAAAGTACTACTTAAGTAGTTTTGCGGGGCATCTATACTTTTCTTTACTATTTATATATATATATTTTTTTTTACTCCACACCCTGACACACAAGAGTACTCGTTATGTTTTAAATGCTTAATAGGAGAGGAAAATTGTCAAATTCAGGCACTTACCTAGAGAACATCTCTGGTCATCCCTGCTGCCTCTGATCTGGAGGACTCACTAAACAGAGAACATCTCTGGTCATCCTCGCTGCCTCTGATCTGGTGGACTCCCTACTGCCCCTGATCTGGTGGACTCACTAAAGAGAGAACATCCCTGGTCATCCCTGCTGCCTCTGATCTGGCGGACTCACTAAACAGAGAACATCTCTGGTCATCCCTGCTTCCTCTGATCTGGCGGACTCACTAAACAGAGAACATCTCTGGTCATCCTCGCTGCCTCTGATCTGGTGGACTCCCTACTGCCTCTGATCTGGTGGACTCACTAAAGAGAGAACATCCCTGGTCATCCCTGCTACCTCTGATCTGGAGGACTCACTAAACAGAGAACATCTCTGGTCATCCCTGCTACCTCTGATCTGGCGGACTCACTAAACAGAGAACATCTCTGGTCATCCCTGCTTCCTCTGATCTGGCGGACTCACTAAACAGAGAACATCTCTGGTCATCCCTGCTACCTCTGATCTGGCGGACTCACTAAACAGAGAACATCTCTGGTCATCCCTGCTACCTCTGATCTGGCGGACTCACTAAACAGAGAACATCTCTGGTCATCCCTGCTACCTCTGATCTGGCGGACTCACTAAACAGAGAACATCTCTGGTCATCCCTGCTACCTCTGATCTGGCGGACTCACTAAACAGAGAACATCTCTGGTCATCCCTGCTACCTCTGATCTGGCGGACTCACTAAACAGAGAACATCTCTGGTCATCCCTGCTACCTCTGATCTGGTGGACTCACTAAACAGAGAACATCTCTGGTCATCCCTGCTACCTCTGATCTGGTGGACTCACTAAACAGAGAACATCTCTGGTCATCCCTGCTACCTCTGATCTGGTGGACTCACTAAACAGAGAACATCTCTGGTCATCCCTGCTACCTCTGATCTGGTGGACTCACTAAACAGAGAACATCTCTGGTCATCCCTGCTGCCTCTGATCTGGTGGACTCACTAAACAGAGAACATCTCTGGACATCCCTGCTACCTCTGATCTGGTGGACTCACTAAACAGAGAACATCTCTAGTCATCCCTGCTACCTCTGATCTGGTGGACTCACTAAACACAAATGCTTTGTTTGTAAATGATGTCTGAGTATCCGTAAATACATTTAAAAAAACAATAGAATTGTTGGATGGTTTGCTTAATATAAGGATTTTTTAAAATTATTTGTACCTTTACTTTTGATACTTAAGTATATTTTAGCAATACATTTACTTTTGATACTTAAGTATATTTTAGCAATACATTTACTTTTGATACTTAAGTATATTTTAGCAATACATTTACTTTTGATACTTAGGTACTTTTATACTTTTACTCAAGTAGTATTTTACTGGATGACTCACTTTTACTTGAGTCATTTTCTATTAATGTATCTATACTTTTACTCAAGTATGAGAATTTAGTAATTTTTCCACCACTGTGTCCAGAACTTCATTTCCAAGTGGTCTTTGGGTCAGGAGGCGGTGTCTGATGAGCCCAGTGGGTCACAGCTGGGTCCAGCCGGGCTCATGCCGTGTGAACAGAGACCCATAGGCAACACACACACACGACGCACACACACAATATCAGAACAAGCAAGAAAAATAACAAGGGGAAAGCGAGTGAGAAGTAAAAGTTATTATTTCATGGACAGAGTTTGTCAAATGCTGACTGGAAGAGTGGAGAGACATTCAGTCAAAAGTTCATATTGCTTTTCTCTGCTCCAAAGTTTCTTATTAAGCCAGCACTTCTTTCTGGACTCGACATTCTGAGGGACACCATGAACTACAACTCGTGTGCTTGAGATCACAAGAACTGAAAATGAAAAGCAAATGGCAGTTTCTTTCTCTCTCTCTCACGCGCTCTCTTTCGCTCTCTCTCTCTTGCTCTCTCTCTCTTGCTCTCTCTCTCGCGCTCTTTCTCTCTCTTTCTCTCTCTCTCTCTTGCTCTCTCTCTCTTGCTCTCTCTCGCTCTCTCTCTTGCTCTCTCTCGCTCTCTCTCTCGCGCTCTCTCTCGCGCTCTCTCTCGCTCTCTCTCGCTCTCGCTTTCTCTCGCTCTCTCTATGTCTCTAGCTCCTTCCTTCTCTATAATTGAATGTGAAAAAGTCCCTTGACAAGCAGGATCTTTCACTACATTGATCACAGCAAATGTCAGAGTGACAGTGCAAATAGCAGGAATGTCAAGCAAGTAAAAATCTATTTACTGTCATACTCACACCCTCTGCTCTCTTCGGCCCTATTCCCATAATGAGATAGGAGAGTCTGAGGAGTGGGGTGGTAAAAGCCAGTCCTACTTTTCGAATCACGTTACATCCTTGCCTTGGAGTTCGTTGTGGCTGGCAACTCGACATTCTTGGTCCACAGCTCAAATTGACCGTAAATATCATAGTGGCCGCTAGCCAATAAGCACAAACTATTCAACAATGACATAAACGTTTCTTTTAAAAAACATATTACACTCTTGAATGACGTAACAATTCACAAGCATGTATATGCAGACATTTAAATGGTTTATTTTGTCGTCTGTAGGCTTCATTACATTTTAGACAAAAGCACAGGGTTAATTGTTACAACAGCATTTCTTCATCAGGTAACGTTGTCCTATCATAAATGAACGTTAACCATCTCACATGAATATAAAATACAGTAGGACTTACAACATTACAACAAACCAGGCTTCATTTTATTCAGTATTATGCAAATCATTGCAAGTAGTAACAGCTAACTGGTACTGAAAACAAATTAAGTGAATTTACCTCGACGAGCTGTTTTATATGGAAGCTCATACCCACCGCCACCGCCACCACCAAAAAACCCGGAATGATTTGTCAACGTGCACAATTAGTCTGTGCTTCAGTCTGATACTGATAACAACCACAGCTACAGGAAGCCCAGAGAAGCCTACTGATAACAACCACAGCTACAGGAAGCCCAGAGAAGCCTACTGATAACAACCACAGCTACAGGAAGCCCAGAGAAGCCTACTGATAACAACCACAGCTACAGGAAGCCTAGAGAAGCCTACTGATAACAACCACAGCTACAGGAAGCCGAGAGAAGCCTACTGATAACAACCACAGCTACAGAAAGCCCAGAGAAGCCTACTGATAACAACCACAGCTACAGGAAGCCGAGAGAAGCCTACTGATAACAACCACAGCTACAGGAAGCCCAGAGAAGCCTAATGATAACAACCACAGCTACAGGAAGCCTAGAGAAGCCTACTGATAACAACCACAGCTACAGGAAGCCCAGAGAAGCCTACTGATAACAACCACAGCTACAGGAAGCCCAGAGAAGCCTACTGATAACAACCACAGCTACAGGAAGCCCAGAGAAGCCTACTGATAACAACCACAGCTACAGGAAGCCCAGAGAAGCCTACTGATAACAACCACAGCTACAGGAAGCCTAGAGAAGCCTACTGATAACAACCACAGCTACAGGAAGCCCAGAGAAGCCTACTGATAACAACCACAGCTACAGGAAGCCCAGAGAAGCCTACTGATAACAACCACAGCTACAGGAAGCCTAGAGAAGCCTACTGATAACAACCACAGCTACAGGAAGCCCAGAGAAGCCTACTGATAACAACCACAGCTACAGGAAGCCCAGAGAAGCCTACTGATAACAACCACAGCTACAGGAAGCCCAGAGAAGCCTACTGATAACAACCACAGCTACAGGAAGCCCAGAGAAGCCTACTGATAACAACCACAGCTACAGGAAGCCCAGAGAAGCCTACTGATAACAACCACAGCTACAGGAAGCCCAGAGAAGCCTACTGATAACAACCACAGCTACAGGAAGCCTAGAGAAGCCTACTGATAACAACCACAGCTACAGGAAGCCCAGAGAAGCCTACTGATAACAACCACAGCTACAGGAAGCCCAGAGAAGCCTACTGATAACAACCACAGCTACAGGAAGCCTAGAGAAGCCTACTGATAACAACCACAGCTACAGGAAGCCCAGAGAAGCCTACTGATAACAACCACAGCTACAGGAAGCCCAGAGAAGCCTACTGATAACAACCACAGCTACAGGAAGCCCAGAGAAGCCTACTGATAACAACCACAGCTACAGGAAGCCCAGAGAAGCCTACTGATAACAACCACAGCTACAGGAAGCCCAGAGAAGCCTACTGATAACAACCACAGCTACAGGAAGCCCAGAGAAGCCTACTGATAACAACCACAGCTACAGGAAGCCCAGAGAAGCCTACTGATAACAACCACAGCTACAGGAAGCCCAGAGAAGCCTACTGATAACAACCACAGCTACAGGAAGCCCAGAGAAGCCTACTGATAACAACCACAGCTACAGGAAGCCCAGAGAAGCCTACTGATAACAACCACAGCTACAGGTAGCCCAGAGAAGCCTACTGATAACAACCACAGCTACAGGTAGCCTAGAGAAGCCTACTGATAACAACCACAGCTACAGGAAGCCCAGAGAAGCCTACTGATAACAACCACAGCTACAGGAAGCCCAGAGAAGCCTACTGATAACAACCACAGCTACAGGAAGCCCAGAGAAGCCTACTGATAACAACCACAGCTACAGGAAGCCTAGAGAAGCCTACTGATAACAACCACAGCTACAGGAAGCCTAGAGAAGCCTACTGATAACAACTACAGCTACAGGAAGCCTAGAGAAGCCTACTGATAACAACTACAGCTACAGGAAGCCCAGAGAAGCCTACGGATAACAACCACAGCTACAGGAAGCCTAGAGAAGCCTACTGATAACAACCACATCTGCAGGAAGCCTAGAGAAGCCTAATGATAACAACCACAGCTACAGGAAGCCCAGAGAAGCCTACGGATAACAACCACAGCTACAGGAAGCCTAGAGAAGCCTACTGATAACAACTACAGCTACAGGAAGCCCAGAGAAGCCTACTGATAACAACCACAGCTACAGGAAGCCCAGAGAAGCCTACTGATAACAACCACAGCTACAGGAAGCCTAGAGAAGCCTACGGATAACAACCACAGCTACAGGAAGCCTAGAGAAGCCTACTGATAACAACCACAGCTACAGGAAGCCTAGAGAAGCCTACTGATAACAACCACAGCTACAGGAAGCCTAGAGAAGCCTACTGATAACAACCCCAGCTACAGGAAGCCTAGAGAAGCCTACTGATAACAACCACAGCTACAGGAAGCCTAGAGAAGCCTACGGATAACAACCCCAGCTACAGGAAGCCTAGAGAAGCCTACGGATAACTACCCCAGCTACAGGAAACCTAGAGAAGCTGATAACATCTGGGCGAGAGAAAACATAACATCATGTTTTCATTAATATGCCCATATATTTGTGTTCTGAGAAAATTTGAACGTGGTCAAATGTGGTTTATACTCAGACTTCGGCCGGTTAGACTTCCCAGGCCTTTTCAATCCCAAATGATTGACTGGAATAAATCAATCAACACAATAGTGATGACATACTGGACAAAAGGAACACCTATGTGAGAATGATATTCATTGACTACAGCTCAGCATTCAACACCATAGTCACCTCAAAGCTCATCACTAAGCTAAGGACCCTGGGACTAAACACCTCCCTCTGCAACTGGATCCTGGACTTCCTGACCACCCTCTTTGGGTACAGCGAGCACCATCCCCCGCTCTCTGCTTCTACAACCAGACTGCTGTGATCAGAGAGAGGTTGTAAATTCCTGGAGGAGATTATCTCCTCATGGCCACACAGTATAGAGATAGAGTAAAGTTTAATAGAGAACAAAGGAATTTATTCCACCTCACAGAACATGAGGTCCGAACAATGTTTTCCGGAGAAGGTATAAAAGATCGGTGAAGAATCCAGCTACGAGCTGGTCCGTTTGTTACAACTTGGGGAAGCTCATGGGAGACGGCCACATTACCATAACGCTGTTTATATAAAAGCCTCAGATATGAGGTTTGCGTCTAGTTGTTGTATAAGATTAATGAGTGAGTATGATACTGTTTGTGAAATTGTGTAATGTGATTTTGGACTGTTTAATGAAGGAAACTCCAATTCCCTTTTGAGTTGAACTAAATCAGAGGACCGCCCATGAGCCCAGTTAGGGTCAGGCATCCTGGGACAGCCCCTTTTCTGCAATTCCGGGAAAAAAAAAAAATCTTGAGAATTCCTCAAGTAGACCATGTTTTCTCTGTTATGAGTGGACGAAGGTTGCAGACCATTGCTGAATCTTTTAACCATACCACGTGGTTAAACTCTTAGACTATCGATACCGACAGAATAAGAATAAGTCTTTGATATTAATTACTAGTCTGTTGCTAGGAATTCAGTATCATTGAACGCGAAGAACGACAACTGCCGTAACATCCATTCTACAGCAACATGAATGAATGTCGCTCTGAACTATCCCCTCTAACTGAGAGAGAGCGAGAGAGAGAGAGCGAGAGAGAGAGAGCGAGAGAGAGAGAGCGAGAGAGAGAGAGAGAGAGAGAGAGAGAGAGAGAGAGAGAGAGAGAGAGAGAGACGGACAATTCTACAAAATAAACAACTTTTCAACAGCGATCAAGACAACACACTGAGCGTAAATATATATATTGATTGCAATTGTTCCCGAATGAGTGAGAGTTCATGTTCAAAGGATTAGCATTTCAATTGTTATAATGATCAACTTTGTAGTGTCTCATCTCAGTTGACCCCCACTTCCCTTTGTGTCCACCAAGCCGCGATACCGGTTTATCCCACTAGGGGAACTCTTATCATTTCCTTGAAAATATCTACTGTTTGTTTATGCCTTTCTGTGATTGTATGGTTAGTTAATAAATAAATGATTTAAGACAATAGATGTATGGATGACTCATAGTGAAGACTGGGTTTGTGCAGATAACCAACAATTTACGACGTTTGGAATGAGACTAACGTGAGGTAAAGTAAATAATTCATTAATTCGAAGACTAATTGATCAGATATAAAATATCTGAAAGGTTATATTGGGAAATTATAATCTGAATATTTTCCTTGGTGCCCCGACTTCCTAGTTAATTACAGTCACATGATCAATCAGTCTAATCGCATAATACTAATTACAGAGAATCTTTGATAACAACGAAGTCTTTAATTTAATGATAGTAAAGACACGACACTGACAACTCTGAGACAGCCTATAGGGAGGAGGTCAGAGACCTGACCGTGTCGTGCCAGGACAACAACCTCTCCCTCAACGTGATCAAAGGAGATGATTGTGGACTACAGGAAAAGGAGAACCGAGCACGCCCCCATTCTCATCGACGGGGCTGTAGTGGAGAAGGTTCAAGTTCCTTGGCGTCCACATCACCAACAAACTAACATGGTCCAAGAACACCAAGACATTTGTGAGGAGGACACGACAAAACCTATTCCCCCTCAGGAGACTAAAACAATTTGGCATGGGTCCTGAGATCCTCAAAAGGTTCTACAGCTGCAACATCGAGAGCATCCTGACTGGTTGCATCACTGCCTGGTATGGCAACTGCTCGGGCCTTCGACCGCAAGGCACTACAGAGGTTAGTGCGAACGGCCCAGTACATCACCAGGGTCAAGCTTCCTGTCGTCCAGGACCTCTATACCAGGCGGTGACAGAGGAAAGCCTTAAAAATTGTCAAAGACTCCAGCCACCCAAGTCAGACTTTTCTCTCTTCTACCGCACGGCAAGCGGTACCGGAGTGCCAAGTCTAGGTCCAAGAGGCTTCTAGACAGCTTCTACCCCTAAGCCATAAGCCTCCTGAACAGCTAATTAAATGGCTACCCAGGCTATTCGCATTGAACCCCCCCCCCTCCCCCCATGCTGCTACTGCTCTTTGTTATTATCTATGCATAGCCACTTTAATAGCTCTACCTACATGTACATAATTACCTCAATTACCTTGACTCCGGTGCCCCCGCACATTGACTCTATACCAGTACCCCCTGTATATAGTCTCACTATTGTTATTTACTGTTGCTCTTTAATTATTTGTTATTATTATCTCTTAATTTTTTTAGGGATTTTCTTAAAACTGTATAGTTGGTTAAGGGCCTGTATGAAAGCATTTCACTGTAAGGTCTACTTACACCTGTTGTTTTTGGCACATTTGACAAATAACGTTTGGTTTCATAATGTACGAGTATATTTTTAATGACAGATGCAAAGTGTAATATGCAACCTTGCAGACAGCCAGCTCAGCCAGTGTCAGTTTCTGTCCAATCACAGTCGTTGTTCCTTCGTCTGTGTAAAGGTTTAATGTTTTCATCCTCCCCAGGGCCAGGAGTTTTTCCTGGAGTTTTTCCAGGGCGTCTGACGGGTGAATGTCGTGCACTACCTCCAGAGGGGCATATTGACCAATCACAGTCCATAGAATTTACAGCTAATTAACTTGAAAAACATTGTAGGAAAACTGTACTCCATCATGACTGGAACAAAAGGTCCCATGCAGCTGTTTTAAATCTCAATATTAAATTATTTCTGGGTACCTTACTGTGATTGTTTTCAATTAAAATGGTAAAAATGAAATAATAGCTTCTTAAGCAAAGAGCAATTTCTCAAGCAAGAATTTAGCTCGGACTGTCTGGGATTCGTCTGAGTGGGGAGGGGAAAACTGAGAACGAGCTGTTATTGGCAGAGAGGTTTGGAACTCTCTTTCTTATTGGTCTATTAACTCATTTACCGCCTGGTGGTGTCGACCTAAAACACAACTCTTACACTAAAAGGGCAATATCATAATTTTCACAGTTTCATAGTATAATTCCATCCTCATAGTGTGGAAAGGTATAGGCAAATCAGGTTTTTGACTTCACTGGGTATTTAAAGTCATGTCCATGCAGTAATAGCTAAGCACTGCTAGATGGCACTGTTGTTGATTTTCTTGTCATACTCTGTGTTTCCAAAGCCAGCCTTTGCAGACCAGGTCATAGACTGGCATTTTCACTTATGTTTTGTCACGGTATGTTGTGTTAGTTAGATATTGACTTAGGTTAATTACAGGTTCGTTTTCCATCTCTCTCTAATTGTGACAGAACATTACCATATTTTTGTTTTCTCTCTCTCTCTCTCTCTGTTTCCTGTCTGAAGTGGTGGACTTTAGCCCTGTTTCTGTTTCCTGTCTGAGGTGGTGGACTTTAACCCTGTTTCCTGTCTGAAGTGGTGGACTTTAACCCTGTTTCAGTTTCCTGTCTGAAGTGGTGGACTTTAACCCTGTTTCTGTTTCCTGTCTGAAGTGGTGGACTTTAACCCTGTTTCTGTTTCCTGTCTGAAGTGGTGGACTTTAACCCTGTTTCCTGTTTGAAGTGGTGGACTTTAACCCTGTTTCTGTTTCCTGTTTGAAGTGGTGGACTTTAACCCTGTTTCCTGTCTGAAGTGGTGTACTTTAACCCTGTTTCCTGTCTGAAGTGGTGGACTTTAACCCTGTTTCTGTTTCCTGTTTGAAGTGGTGGACTTTAACCCTGTTTCCTGTTTGAAGTGGTGGACTTTAACTTTGTTTCTGTTTCCTGTCTGAAGTGGTGGACTTTAACCCTGTTTCCTGTTTGAAGTGGTGGACTTTAACCCTGTTTCCTGTTTGAAGTGGTGGACTTTAACCCTGTTTCTGTTTCCTGTCTGAAGTGGTGGACTTTAACCCTGTTTCCTGTCTAAAGTGGTGGACTTTAACCCTGTTTCCTTTCTGAAGTGGTGGACTTTAACCCTGTTTCCTCTCTGAAGTGGTGGACTTTAACCCTGTTTCGGTTTCCTGTTTGAAGTGGTGGACTTTAACCCTGTTTCCTGTTTGTTTTTCTATGTTTGGTTTCTGTGTTTGGCCTGGTATTGTTCTCAATCAGAGGCAGGTGTCGTTAGTTGTCTCTGATTGAGAATCATACTTACGTAGCCTTTTTCCACCTGGGTTTTGTGGGTGTTTATTTTCTGTCTTTGTGTTACGTGTGTATGTCACCAGACAGGACTGTTTAGTTTCGTTCGTTCATTTTGTTATTTTTTTATTGATTCCAGTTTCTGTTTCCTGTCTGAAGTGGTGGACTTTAACCCTGTTTCCTGTTTGAAGTGGTGGACTTTAACCCTGTTTCCTGTTTGAAGTGGTGGACTTTAGCCCTTTTTCCTGTTTGAAGTGGTGGACTTTAACCCTGTTTCCTGTTTGAAGTGGTGGACTTTAACCCTGTGTGTAGCTATGTCTGTGTGTAGCTATACCTGTGTGTAGCTATGCCTGTGTGTAGCTATGTCTGTGTGTAGCTATACCTGTGTGTAGCTATACCTGTGTGTAGCTATGCCTGTGTGTAGCTATGCCTGTGTGTAGCTATGTCTGTGTGTAGCTATACCTGTGTGTAGCTATACCTGTGTGTAGCTATGCCTGTGTGTAGCTATGCCTGTGTGTAGCTATGCCTGTGTGTAGCTATACCTGTGTGTAGCTATGCCTGTGTGTAGCTATGTCTGTGTGTAGCTATACCTGTGTGTAGCTATACCTGTGTGTAGCTATGCCTGTATGTAGCTATGCCTGTGTGTAGCTATACCTGTGTGTAGCTATGCCTGTGTGTAGCTATGCCTGTGTGTAGCTATACCTGTGTGTAGCTATGCCTGTATGTAGCTATGCCTGTATGTAGCTATGCCTGTATGTAGCTATGCCTGTATGTAGCTATGCCTGTGTGTAGCTATACCTGTGTGTAGCTATGTCTGTGTGTAGCTATGTCTGTGTGTAGCTATGTCTGTGTGTAGCTATGCCTGTGTGTAGCTATGCCTGTGTGTAGCTATGCCTGTGTGTAGCTATGCCTGTGTGTAGCTATACCTGTGTGTAGCTATGTCTGTGTGTAGCTATGTCTGTGTGTAGCTATGTCTGTGTGTAGCTATGTCTGTGTGTAGCTATACCTGTGTGTAGCTATGTCTGTGTGTAGCTATGTCTGTGTGTAGCTATGTCTGTGTGTAGCTATGTCTGTGTGTAGCTATGTCTGTGTGTAGCTATGCCTGTGTGTAGCTATGTCTGTGTGTAGCTATGCCTGTGTGTAGCTATGTCTGTGTGTAGCTATGTCTGTGTGTAGCTATGCCTGTGTGTAGCTATGCCTGTGTGTAGCTATGCCTGTGTGTAGCTATGCCTGTGTGTAGCTATGCCTGTGTGTAGCTATGTCTGTGTTTAGCTATGCCTGTGTGTAGCTATGCCTGTATGTAGCTATGTCTGTGTGTAGCTATACCTGTGTGTAGCTATGTCTGTGTGTAGCTATGTCTGTGTGTAGCTATACCTGTGTGTAGCTATACCTGTGTGTGTCATCCCCTAAGTCCTGACTGTTCCAGTTCTGTCTTCAACCGTGATACCAAAGACTTGGGTCATTTTATGCCTATAGGACTCTCAACAGACCTAACCATAGACAACATAACGTCTCCATGGACAGGTGGTCATCGGTAACAACAGGATTGTATCATTATTAAGAGCAGCCATTGTATGGCATTTAAAAGTCAGGCAGCTTTTCAGCTCTGCATCACAGTGCTAGCTGTGCCACTAGAGATTCTGGGTTCGAGTCCAGGCTCTGTCGCAGTCGGCCGCGACTGGGAGACCCATGTGGAGGCTCACAATTGGCCCAGCATCATCTGGGATATGGGGAGGGTATGGCTGGCAGGGATATCCTTGTCCCATTGCGCACTAGTGACTCCTGTGGTGGGCCAGGTGCACAGTGTTTCCTCTGACACGTTGGTGCGGCTGGCTTCCGGGTTAAGTGGGCGTTGTGTCAAGAAGCAGTGCGGTTTGGTTGGGTTGTGTTTTTGGAGGACGCGCGGCTCTCGACCTTCGCCTCTCCTGAGTCCGTACAGGAGTTGCAGCGATGAGACAAGACTGTAACTACCATTTGGAAACCATAGAATTGGGGAGAAAAAGGGGTAAAATAAAAATGTAAAATATTTATTTTTATATAAAGTGAAATGCTGTTCCATGTTCTGTCCTCATCTGAAGACATCATTAAAAGCGTGTTCAGATCCCGAATTTAAGCTCATTAAAGATATTCACACCAGGGCCTGTCTATGTCTTATTTATGCTCCTCAGCTTGTACGTAGATTTACACTTTAGTGTGTGTGTGTGTGTGTGTGTGTGTGTGTGTGTGTGTGTGTGTGTGTGTGTGTGTGCTGGACAGATGTTGATGTTGCTGGCTACTGTAGTGAGGAAGGATGTCTCTGTAACCTACCCATCTGTCTCTGTAACCTACCCATCTGTCTCTGTAACCTACCCATCTGTCTCTGTAACCTACCCATCTGTATCTGTAACCTACCCATCTGTCTCTGTAACCTACCCATCTGTCTCTGTAACCTACCCATCTGTCTCTGTAACCTACCCATCTGTCTCTGTAACCTACCCATTTGTCTCTGTAACCTACCCATCTGTCTCTGTAACCTGCCCATCTGTCTCTGTAACCTACCCATTTGTCTCTGTAACCTACCCATCTGTCTCTGTAACCTACCCATCTGTCTCTGTAACCTACCCATCTGTCTCTGTAACCTACCCATCTGTCTCTGTAATCTACCCATCTGTATCTGTAACCTACCCACCTGTATCTGTAACCTACCCATCTGCCTCTGTAACCTACCCATCTGTCTCTGTAACCTACCCATCTGTCTCTGGAACCTACCCATCTGTCTCTGGAACCTACCCATCTGTCTCTGGAACCTACCCATCTGTCTCTGTAACCTACCCATCTATCTGTCTCTGTAACCTACCCATCTATCTGTCTCTGGAACCTACCCATCTATCTGTATCTGGAACCTACCCATCTGTCTCTGTAACCTACCCATCTGTCTCTGTAACCTACCCATCTGTCTCTGGAACCTACCCATCTGTCTGTATCTGTAACCTACCCATCTGTCTGTATCTGTAACCTACCCATCTGTCACTGTAACCTACCCATCTGTCTCTGTAACCTACCCATCTGTCTGTATCTGTAACCTACCCATCTATCTGTATCTGTAACCTACCCATCTGTCTCTGTAACCTACCCATCTGTCACTGTAACCTACCCATCTGCCTCTGTAACCTACCCATCTGCCTCTGTAACCTACCCATCTGTAACCTACCCATATGTCTATGTAACCTACCCATCTGCCTCTGTAACCTACCCATCTGTCTCTGTAACCTACCCATCTGTCTCTGTAACCTACCCATCTGTCTCTGTAACCTACCCATCTGTCTGCTGCAAAACATTCACAGGTGTGCCTTGAAATTGTTCTAGGAACTCAGGGAGCATGCAGTTTGTACGTCCCTCCCTCCTCCTGCTCATCCTCCTCCCTCTTTCTCCTTTTCCCTCTTCCTCCTCTTTCCGCCTTCTCCTCCTGCCCCCTCCTCCTTCTCCTCCTGCCCCCTCCTCCTTCTCCTCCTGCCCCCTCCTCCTTCTCTTCCTGCCCCTCCTCCTTCTCCTCCTGCCCCCTCCTCCTTCTCCTCCTGTCCCCTCCTCCTTCTCTTCCTGCCCCCTCTTCCTTCTCCTCCTGCCCCCTCCTCCTTCTCCTGTCCCCTCCTCCTTCTCTTCCTGCCCCCTCCTCCTTCTCCTCCTCTCTTCTTCCTCCTCATCCCTCTTCCTTGTCCTGTCTACATCCTCCTCCTTTCTTCATCCTCCTTCCTTCTCCACCTCCTCGTAATCCTCTCTTTGTCTAATGGGGCTGCAGGGAAATCTGATGAGCCCTGTGAAAGATTAATGCTGAGCTGTGTGTGATTGATGACAGTGTGTGTTTTGTAGACAGAAGTGCCTGGGGTGTGAACAAGTCTCAAGCATTCTGCTTTAAGGGATTTAAGGATTTGGTTTTACAGGACTGCACAATGTTGATTCATTCATTTAAATGTAAACATCCACGAATCATTCACTCTTTCCCTCCTGTTATCCTGCTTCGTGTGTGTGTCCGTGTGCGCGTGGTTGCACACTCCAACATTCAGAGATAATTTACAGAAAGCCACAGGCACACTCCAACATTCAGAGATAATTTACAGAAAGCCACAGGCACACTCCAACATTCAGACATAATTTACAGAAAGCCACAGGCACACTCCAACATTCAGAGATAATTTACAGAAAGCCACAGGAAAGCATGTGAGTTCAGTGAGCCCACCAGATCAGAAACAGTAGAGATGACCCGGGATGTTCTCTTGAGAAGTGTGTGAATTTGACTATTTTCCTGTCCTGCTAAGCATTCAAAAAAACAAACGAGTACTTTTGGGTGTCAAGGAAAATGTATTGAGTAAAAAATGAATGTAAAGTATTTTTACTTAAGTACTTTACACCAGTGTGTGTGTGTGTGTGTGTGTGTGTGTGTGTGTGTGTGTGTGTGTGTGTGTGTGTGTGTGTGTGTGTGTGTGTGTGTGTGTGTGTGTGTGTGTGTGCGTAGGTGTACTCATCCAATGCGTTTGTTAATCTATGTGTCTATCTGTGTCTACCTCCAGCCACGTTGTCAGTGGGTGTGGACCAGACATACAGTGATCCTCCCCTCCACACTGCGGCGCTACGGTTTCCGTGTGTCATCCTGACTGAGGCCAAGAGACGAACCATAGAGGTCACCACCCTGAACCCTGACCCCCAGTTGACCCCTCTGTCCAAGGCCCTGAACAGCACTTCCAGTCAACAGCTCTGTAAACTACTGCTGCAGGTAACATGGCTCTAAACACACTTTGATTGGTCTAGGGCTCTGGGATATTGGATGGGGGAAAATGCTGTGAATACTCAATGAAAGTAGATGTCACGTTCTGCAGCACCTGTTGCATTGTCTATGTGTTTGGAGAAGCGTGTCTTTCAGGTGTCGTGGAAGTTCAGTACAGAGAGAGATTTGGTCATTTCTTCAACCAATCATCTTTATTTAATATTGATTCATTATCGCAATAAAGAGGCTGGTTGACCCCCCCTTGAGTGTTGGGCTGAGTAACCTATAACCTTTACACAACAGCAATGCTGACACTAACAATAGTCAGTCATGGTTGGTTCAAACCCCCCCCCCCATGCAGTCCAAGGATCATTGAAAGATTAGTGGAATCTGTGTGGGTAGCTGGACAGGTAGGATGACTGACAGTGAAGGTGAACAGGTGGTCACGTGTCAGGTGACAGAGGAATGGATGAGACTGAGGCAGGAATTCCATTCCTTTAACCATAAAGTGGTATATTTACTGAGTAGTGTGGATTCATGGACGCACAGAACTTCTGGATCAGACGGAGTTAAGGAAGAGAAAGCAGCGAGATCAGACGATGGCCATTTCCTCCTTTTATGGAGTTGAGATCGGTCGGACATTTCCACCTGACCTAATTAATGCACCCCTGGCCCAGCTGAGTAAATGGCAATGAATTAAAGGATTATTCCACCAACTCCATGGGCCTTTTCTACAATCATCATAAGCCACTCTGGGTTGATCCTGTCGTTATCTGCATGTGGGTAGTTTTCTTAACCCCACCCTGGCTTAGTTTCCCAGACGCCAGGATGATTTACAGACAATGAGGAATTGTTCTAAACTCCTCCTGTCTCTCTCTATCTCGGTTCCACCCACCACATCTTGTCTATGTAATGCAGTCTTTAACTCATTTGTCAGCTCAAGCCATCTCTAGTGAGCATATGCCCAGATTAGCTGCAGGGAACTAGAGTGGAGACCATAAAAACACAGACACTTACAGGACAGAAATATCTTCCTATTTGTTAAGTATTAATTGCTAACTATTAATATGAAACAAATCAGGTAAATGTGTAATCTTTCTATCACACAGGACCCCATGAAGAAGTAGACAGCTAAAGCACATCATTTTAAACTAGCACACAGTCGACTGTTCAGAATCATGCTGCTGAAGGTTCTGGAACACACTGCTCAGAACCACGCTGCTGAAGGTTCTGGAACACACTGCTCAGAACCACGCTGCTGAAGGTTCTGGAACACACTGCTCAGAACTACGCTGCTGAAGGTTCTGGAACACAATGCTCAGAACCACGCTGCTGAAGGTTCTGGAACACACTGCTCAGAACCACGCTGCTGAAGGTTCTGGAACACACTGCTCAGAACCACGCTGCTGAAGGTTCTGGAACACACTGCTCAGAACCACGCTGCTGAAGGTTCTGGAACACACTGCTCAGAACCACGCTGCTGAAGGTTCTGGAACACACTGCTCAGAACCACGCTGCTGAAGGTTCTGGAACACACTGCTCAGAACCACGCTGCTGAAGGTTCTGGAACACACTGCTCAGAACCACGCTGCTGAAGGTTCTGGAACACACTGCTCAGAACTACGCTGCTGAAGGTTCTGGAACACACTGCTCAGAACCACGCTGCTGAAGGTTCTGGAACACACTGCTCAGAACCACGCTGCTGAAGGTTCTGGAACACACTGCTCAGAACCACACTGCTGAAGGTTCTGGAACACACTGCTCAAAACCACGCTGCTGAAGGTTCTGGAACACACTGCTCAGAACCACGCTGCTAAAGGTTCTGGAACACACTGCTCAGAACCACGCTGCTGAAGGTTCTGGAACTCACTGCTCAGAACCACGCTGCTGAAGGTTCTGGAACACACTGCTCAGAACCACGCTGCTGAAGGTTCTGGAACACACTGCTCAGAACCACGCTGCTAAAGGTACTGGAACACACTGGTTAGAACCACGCTGCTAAAGGTACTGGAACACACTGCTCAGAACCACGCTGCTAAAGGTACTGGAACACACTGCTCAGAACCACGCTGCTAAAGGTACTGGAACACACTGCTCAGAACCACGCTGCTAAAGGTACTGGAACACACTGCTCAGAAACACGCTGCTAAAGGTACTGGAACACACTGGTCAGAACCATGCTGCTAAAGGTACTGGAACACACTGGTCAGAACCATGTTGCTAAAGGTACTGGAACACACTGGTCAGAACCACGTTGCTAAAGGTACTGGAACACACTGGTCAGAACCACGCTGCTAAAGGTTCTGGAACACACTGCTCAGAACCACGCTGCTAAAGGTACTGGAACACACTGCTCAGAACAACGCTGCTAAAGGTACTGGAACACACTGCTCAGAACAACGCTGCTAAAGGTACTGGAACACACTGCTCAGAACCACGCTGCTAAAGGTACTGGAACACACTGCTCAGAACCACGCTGCTAAAGGTACTGGAACACACTGCTCAGAACCACGCTGCTAAAGGTACTGGAACACACTGCTCAGAACCACGCTGCTAAAGGTACTGGAACACACTGCTCAGAACCACGCTGCTAAAGGTACTGGAACACACTGCCCAGAACCACGCTACTAAAGGTACTGGAACACACTGGTCAGAACCATGCTGCCAAAGGTACTGGAACACACTGCTCAGAACCATGCTGCTAAAGGTACTGGAACACACTGCTCAGAACCATGCTGCTAAAGGTACTGGAACACACTGCTCAGAACCACGCTGCTAAAGGTACTGGAACACACTGGTCAGAACCACGCTGCTAAAGGTACTGGAACACACTGCTCAGAACCACGCTGCTAAAGGTAATGGAACACACTGCTCAGAACCACGCTGCTAATGGTACTGGAACACACTGCTCAGAACCACGCTTCTAAAGGTACTGGAACACACTGCTCAGAACCACGCTGCTAAAGGTACTGGAACACACTGCTCAGAACCACGCTACTAAAGGTACTGGAACACACTGGTCAGAACCATGCTGCCAAAGGTACTGGAACACACTGCTCAGAACCACACTGCCAAAGGTACTGGAACACACTGCTCAGAACCACGCTACTAAAGGTACTGGAACACACTGGTCAGAACCATGCTGCTAAAGGTACTGGAACACACTGCTCAGAACCATGCTGCTAAAGGTACTGGAACACACTGCTCAGAACCACGCTGCTAAAGGTACTGGAACACACTGGTCAGAACCACGCTGCCAAAGGTACTGGAACACACTGCTCAGAACCACGCTGCTAAAGGTACTGGAACACACTGCTCAGAACCACGCTACTAAAGGTACTGGAACACACTGGTCAGAACCATGCTGCTAAAGGTACTGGAACACACTGCTCAGAACCACGCTGCTAAAGGTACTGGAACACACTGCTCAGAACCACGCTGCTAAAGGTACTGGAACACACTGCTCAGAACCACGCTACTAAAGGTACTGGAACACACTGGTCAGAACCACGCTGCTAAAGGTACTGGAACACACTGCTCAGAACCACACTGCTAAAGGTTCTGGAACACTGCTCAGAACCACGCTGCTAAAGGTACTGGAACACACTGCTCAGAACCACGCTACTAAAGGTACTGGAACACACTGCTCAGAACCATGCTGCTAAAGGTACTGGAACACACTGGTCAGAACCATGCTGCTAAAGGTACTGGAACACACTGGTCAGAACCATGCTGCTAAAGGTACTAGAACACACTGGTCAGAACCACGCTACTAAAGGTACTGGAACACACTGGTCAGAACCATGCTGCTAAAGGTACTGGAACACACTGGTCAGAACCACGCTGCTAAAGGTACTGGAACACACTGGTCAGAACCACGCTGCTAAAGGTACTGGAACACACTGGTCAGAACCACGCTACTAAAGGTACTGGAACACACTGCTCAGAACCATGCTGCTAAAGGTACTGGAACACACTGGTCAGATCCATGCTGCTAAAGGTACTGGAACACACTGCTCAGAACCACGCTGCTAAAGGTACTGGAACACACTGCTCAGAACAACGCTGCTAAAGGTACTGGAACACACTGCTCAGAACCATGCTGCTAAAGGTACTGGAACACACTGCTCAGAACCACGCTGCTAAAGGTACTGGAACACACTGCTCAGAACCACGCTGCTAAAGGTACTGGAACACACTGCTCAGAACAACGCTGCTAAAGGTACTGGAACACACTGCTCAGAACCATGCTGCTAAAGGTACTGGAACACACTGCTCAGAACCACGCTGCTAAAGGTACTGGAACACACTGCTCAGAACCACGCTGCTAAAGGTACTGGAACACACTGCTCAGAACCATGCTGCTAAAGGTACTGGACCACACTGCTCAGAACCATGCTGCTAAAGGTACTGGAACACACTGCTCAGAACCACGCTGCTAAAGGTACTGGAACACACTGCTCAGAACAACGCTGCTAAAGGTCCCGGAACACACTGCTCAGAACCACGCTGCTAAAGGTACTGGAACATACTGCTCAGAACCACGCTGCTAAAGGTACTGGAACACACTGCTCAGAACCACGCTGCTAAAGGTACTGGAACACACTGCTCAGAACCACGCTGCTAAAGGTACTGGAACACACTGGTCAGAACCACGCTACTAAAGGTACTGGAACACACTGCTCAGAACCATGCTGCTAAAGGTACTGGAACACACTGGTCAGAACCATGCTGCTAAAGGTACTGGAACACACTGCTCAGAACCATGCTGCTAAAGGTACTGGAACACACTGCTCAGAACCACGCTGCTAAAGGTACTGGAACACACTGCTCAGAACCATGCTGCTAAAGGTACTGGAACACACTGCTCAGAACCACGCTGCTAAAGGTACTGGAACACACTGGTCAGAACCACGCTGCTAAAGGTACTGGAACACACTGCTCAGAACCACGCTGCTAAAGGTACTAGAACACACTGCTCAGAACCACGCTGCTAAAGGTACTGGAACACACTGCTCAGAACCATGCTGCTAAAGGTACTGGAACACACTGCTCAGAACCACGCTGCTAAAGGTACTGGAACACACTGCTCAGAACCACGCTGCTAAAGGTACTGGAACACACTGCTCAGAACCACGCTGCTCAGTAGAGCTCATTTAACGGTAGAATGGGAATTCTACTACAACCTCCCTGTTTTGTACCGAAGCATGGCTTCTGCCAATAGATCTGTACTTTGATGGAACAGAAGGTAGCGCCCAAACAAGCCCTGCTCTGTCTACAGTAACGTCTAGGAGTTCTCTCTGTCTCTCCCTGTCAATCTTTGTCTCTGTCTTGTTACGCACGCCTCTATGAGGAGGGAACGCAACACCCTGCTACACCTCAACTCTCCGTGAAGTGAAAAAGGTATGGACTGTAGGCATGAGTAAGGATGACAACTGGCAGAATGTGGTACCGTTTACAAGGACTTTATTCATTTACACGGTAATATGGGGAAAAGGGTCTGGACGGAACCAAAGCAAAGAAAGTCAATCTCAAAGCCCCCTCTCCTACCTTACCTGCCTAACCACTACTTACCTAACCTACCCTCTTCTATCTTACCTACCTACCCACTACTTACCTAACCTACCCTCTCCCATCTTACCTGCCTAACCAATACTTACCTAACCTACCCTCTCCCATCTTACCTGCCTAACCAATACTTACCTAACCTACCCTCTCCCATCTTACCTGCCTAACCAATACTTACCTAACCTACCCTCTCCTATCTTACCTGCCTAACCAATACTTACCTAACCTACCCTCTCCACCTTACCTGCCTAACCACTACTTACCTAACCTACCCTCTCCTATCTTACCTGTCTAACCACTACTTACCTAACCTACCCTCTCCTATCTTACCTGCCTACCCACTACTTACCTAACCTACCCTCTCCTATCTTACCTGCCTACCCACTACTTACCTAACCTACCCTCTTCTATCTTACCTGCCTAACCAATACTTACCTAACCTACCTACCCACTACTTACCTAACCTACCCTCTCCCATCTTACCTGCCTAACCAATACTTACCTAACCTACCCTCTCCCATCTTACCTGCCTTCCCACTACTTACCTAACCTACCCTCTCCTATCTTACCTGCCTTCCCACTACTTACCTAACCTACCCTCTTCTATCTTACCTACCTACCCACTACTTACCTAACCTACCCTCTCCTATCTTACCTGCCTACCCACTACTTACCTAACCTACCCTCTCCTATCTTACCTGCCTTCCCACTACTTACCTAACCTACCCTCTCCACCTTACCTGCCTAACCAATACTTACCTAACCTACCCTCTCCCATCTTACCTGCCTAACCACTACTTACCTACCCTACCCTCTCCACCTTACCTGCCTAACCAATACTTACCTAACCTACCCTCTTCTATCTTACCTGCCTAACCAATACTTACCTAACCCACCCTCTCCTACCTTACCTAACCTACCCTCTCCCATCTTACCTGCCTAACCACTACTTACCTAACCTACCCTCTCCACCTTACCTGCCTAACCACTACTTACCTAACCTACCCTCTTCTATCTTACCTGCCTAACCACTACTTACCTAACCTACCCTCTCCTACCTTACCTAACCTACCCTCTCCTATCTTACCTGCCTAACCACTACTTACCTAACCCACCCTCTCCTACCTTACCTGCCTAACCACTACTTACCTAACCTACCCTCTCCGATCTTACCTGCCTAACCACTACTTACCTAACCTACCCTCTCCTATCTTACCTGCCTAACCACTACTTACCTAACCTACCCTCTCCGATCTTACCTGCCTAACCACTACTTACCTAACCCACCCTCTCCTACCTTACCTAACCTACCCTCTCCTATCTTACCTGCCTAACCACTACTTACCTAACCTACCCTCTCCTATCTTACCTGCCTACCCAATACTTACCTAACCTACCCTCTCCTACCTTACCTGTCTAACCACTACTTACCTAACCTACCCTCTCCTACCTTACCTGCCTAACCACTACTTACCTAACCTACCCTCTCCTATCTTACCTGCCTAACCACTACTTACCTAACCCACCCTCTCCTATCTTACCTGCCTACCCAATACTTACCTAACCTACCCTCTCCTATCTTACCTGCCGAACCAATACTTACCTACCTACCCTCTCCTATCTTACCTGCCTAACAAATACTTACCTAACCTACCCTCTCCTATCTTACCTGCCTAACCACTACTTACCTAACCCACCCTCTCCTACCTTACCTAACCTACCCTCTCATACCTTACCTGCCTAACAAATACTTACCTAACCTACCCTCTCCTATCTTACCTGCCTAACCACTACTTACCTAACCCACCCTCTCCTACCTTACCTAACCTACCCTCTCATACCTTACCTGCCTACCCAATACTTACCTAATCTACCCTCTCCCATCTTACCTGCCTAACCAATACTTACCTAATTTAGCACCACCTGGTGCCCTATCCAAAATACAGGGGTGGTCCACCCAGGTCTTACCTAGTGTGCCTAGACAGTGAATATACTACGGGTATATGTATGCCCGCGGGCCTCTTGCCTAAGCACTCCCTATATGCCTTCCCCTTCCCCCTGGGAACAAATGAAAAAGGAGAAGAAATAATTTCTCAAACAAACTAAGAAACAAAGGACATCAAATAAGCTCTATCTGAGCAACAAACTCACAGAACATACCAACTGCTACCAACAACTAACATAGTAAATTATCCACAGCCATCAACCTCCTCTCTCAGTAATGATTCTCTATCACATTCAATCTCTCTGCAATGACCTCCCAGCAATAAACCTCCTGAACAGAACACTGGCTTTTATATAGCTTCAGAATGAATGTGTAACTGGAGACAGCTGTGTCTTGACGAGGGGGCGGGGTCAGCTCTCCAATTTGCCATGGAGTCGACCAATCAGCTGCTTGAGGGATTTCAGGAAGCCATTTCCTGAAATAAACACATGCAAATACACAAACTACAACACATAAACTGGGGAACGTAACAGTCTCGCTGTGTCTATGTCTCTCTGTCTGTGTAACGGCGTTCGTCTGTTGAAGGAGAAGCGGACCAAAATGCAGCGTGGTGGTTACTCATGTTCTTTAATGAAAACGAACGAGACATGAAATAACTTAAACATACAAAACAACAAACGGAACGTGAAAACTTATACAGCCTATCTGGTGACAACAAACACAGAGACAGGAACAATCACCCACGAAATACTCAAAGAATATGGCTGCCTAAATATGGTTCCCAATCAGAGACAACGATAATCACCTGACTCTGATTGAGAACCGCCTCAGGCAGCCATAGACTATGCTATACACCCCCAAGACAAAACGCATCACAAAAAACCCATGTCACACCCTGGAATAACCAAATAAATGAAGACAAACATAATATATTTCGACCAGGGCGTGTCTGTCTGTCTGTCTCTGTGTCTCTGAGTCGTCTCTGTGTCTCTCTGTTTCTCTGTGTCTCTGTTTCTCTCTGTCTTTCCCTGTCAATCTGTGTCTCTGTCTCTCTGAGTCTCTGGGTCTCTGAGTCGTCTCTGTGTCTCTGTCTCGCTGTCTCTCTGTGTCTCTGAGTCATCTCTGTGTCTCTATATGTATGAGTATGTCTGTCTCTCTCTCTCTGTCTGTCTGTCTGTCTGTCTGTCTGTCTGTCTGTCTGTCTGTCTCTCTCTCTCTGTCTGTCTGTCTGTCTGTCTGTCTGTCTGTCTGTCTGTCTGTCTGTCTGTCTGTCTGTCTGTCTGTCTGTCTGTCTGTCTCTGCCTCTCTGTGTATCTCTGTCTCTCACTGTCAATCTGTGTCTCTGTCTCTCACTGCCAATCTGTGTCTCTGTCTCTCACTGCCAATCTGTGTCTCTGAGTCATCTCTGTGTCTCTCTGTCTCTCTGTGTCTCTATATGTATGAGTATGTATGAGTCTCTGTGTCTCTGTCTCTCTGTCTCTCTCTGTCTCTCTCTGTCTCTCTCTGTCTCTCTCTGTCTCTCTGTGTCTCTCTGTGTCTCTCTGTGTCTCTCTGTGTCTCTCTGTGTCTCTGTCTGTCTGTGTCTATGTCTCTCTGTGTCTCTGTCTCTATGTGTCTCTGTCTCTATGTGTCTCTCTGTGTCTATGAGTTTAGGTCTTCAGAAACGTCTAGGAGTTGTCTCTGAGTCGTCTGTGTGTCTACATCTCTCTGTGACTCTCTATGTCTCTTTCTCTCTGTGTCTCTGTGTCTATGTGTGTCTGTGTGTCTGTGTCTCTGTGCCTCTGTCTCTCTGTGTCTCTGTGTGTACTGTAGCTTCACAGCAGTGGGCAGCAGGTACAACAGGTCCACAGACACCTCCACATGGAGTCAGTCAGACGGAAGGAGGAAAGTGAGCCTTTACACACCAAACAACACCATAACAAATGTGTTCTTTGTCTGAGCCTTCAGATGATGTTTGCTGTGTTGTTGTACAGTAGGCTAATGGATGATCTAGACTAAAAACATGGGGCCTGATTCCTTATTGTTCCCAAAACTAGAAATATTTTTCTTCCCCACCATGAGGACAGCTACATGAAGGTTCCTATCGTCTCCCCCACCTCGAAGACAGCTACATGAAGGTTCCTATCGTCTCCCCCACCTCGAAGACAGCTACATGAAGGTTCCTATCGTCTCCCCCACCTCGAAGACAGCTACATGAAGGTTCCTATCTTCTCCCCCACCTCGAAGACAGCTACATGAAGGTTCCTATCGTCTCCCCCACCTCGAAGACAGCTACATGAAGGTTCCTATCTTCTCCCCCACCTTGAGGACAGCTACATGAAGGTTCCTATCGTCTCCCCCACCTCGAAGACAGCTACATGAAGGTTCCTATCGTCTCCCCCACCTCGAAGACAGCTACATGAAGGTTCCTATCTTCTCCCCCACCTCGAAGACAGCTACATGAAGGTTCCTATCGTCTCCCCCACCTTGAGGACAGCTAAATGAAGGTTCCTATCTTCTCTACCACTGGGAGGACAGCTACATGAAGTTTCCTATCTTCTCTCCCACTGGGAGGACAGCTACATGAAGTTTCCTATCTTCTCCCCACCTCGAAGACAGCTACATGAAGGTTCCTATCTTCTCCCCCACCTCGAAGACAGCTACATGAAGGTTCCTATCTTCTCCCCCACCTCGAAGACAGCTACATGAAGGTTCCTATCTTCTCCCCCACCTCGAAGACAGCTACATGAAGGTTCCTATCTTCTCCCCCACCTCGAAGACAGCTACATGAAGGTTCCTATCGTCTCCCCACCTCGAAGACAGCTACATGAAGGTTCCTATCGTCTCCCCCACCTTGAGGACAGCTACATGAAGGTTCCTATCTTCTCCCCCACCTCGAAGACAGCTACATGAAGGTTCCTATCTTCTCCCCCACCTCGAAGACAGCTACATGAAGGTTCCTATCGTCTCCCCCACCTCGAAGACAGCTACATGAAGGTTCCTATCTTCTCCCCCACCTCGAAGACAGCTACATGAAGGTTCCTATCGTCTCCCCCACCTTGAGGACAGCTAAATGAAGGTTCCTATCTTCTCTACCACTGGGAGGACAGCTACATGAAGTTTCCTATCTTCTCTCCCACTGGGAGGACAGCTACATGAAGTTTCCTATCTTCTCCCCCACCTCGAAGACAGCTACATGAAGGTTCCTATCTTCTCCCCCACCTCGAAGACAGCTACATGAAGGTTCCTATCTTCTCCCCCACCTCGAAGACAGCTACATGAAGGTTCCTATCTTCTCCCCCACCTCGAAGACAGCTACATGAAGGTTCCTATCTTCTCCCCCACCTCGAAGACAGCTACATGAAGGTTCCTATCGTCTCCCCCACCTCGAAGACAGCTACATGAAGGTTCCTATCGTCTCCCCCACCTTGAGGACAGCTACATGAAGGTTCCTATCTTCTCCCCCACCTCGAAGACAGCTACATGAAGGTTCCTATCTTCTCCCCCACCTCGAAGACAGCTACATGAAGGTTCCTATCGTCTCCCCCACCTTGAGGACAGCTACATGAAGGTTTCTATCTTCTCTACCACTGGGAGGACAGCTACATGAAGGTTCCTATCGTCTCCCCCACCTTGAGGACAGCTACATGAAGGTTCCTATCTTCTCCCCCACCTCGAAGACAGCTACATGAAGGTTCCTATCTTCTCCCCCACTGGGAGGACAGCTACATGAAGGTTCCTATCTTCTCCCCCACCATGAGGACAGCTACATGAAGGTTCCTATCTTCTCCCCCACCTCGAAGACAGCTACATGAAGGTTCCTATCGTCTCCCCCACCTTGAGGACAGCTACATGAAGGTTCCTATCGTCTCCCCCACCTTGAGGACAGCTACATGAAGGTTCCTATCGTCTCCCCCACCTCGAAGACAGCTACATGAAGGTTCCTATCTTCTCCCCCACCTCGAAGACAGCTACATGAAGGTTCCTATCGTCTCCCCCACCTTGAGGACAGCTAAATGAAGGTTCCTATCTTCTCTACCACTGGGAGGACAGCTACATGAAGTTTCCTATCTTCTCTCCCACTGGGAGGACAGCTACATGAAGTTTCCTATCTTCTCCCCCACCATGAGGACAGCTACATGAAGGTTCCTATCTTCTCCCCCACCATGAGGACAGCTACATGAAGGTTCCTATCTTCTCTCCCACTGGGAGGACATCGACATTAAGGTTCCTATCTTCTCCCCCACCATGAGGACAGCTACATGAAGGTTCCTATCTTCTCTCCCACTGGGAGGACAGCTAAATGAAGGTTCCTATCTTATCCCCCACTGGGAGGACAGCTACATGAAGGTTCCTATCTTCTCTCCCACTGGGAGGACAGCTACATGAAGGTTCCTATCTTCTCTCCCACTGGGAGGACAGCTAAATGAAGGTTCCTATCTTCTCCCCCACCATGAGGACAGCTACATGAAGGTTCCTATCTTCTCTCCCACTGGGAGGACAGCTAAATGAAGGTTCCTATCTTCTCCCCCACCATGAGGACAGCTACATGAAGGTTCCTATCTTCTCTCCCACTGGGAGGACAGCTACATGAAGGTTCCTATCTTCTACCCCACCATGAGGACAGCTACATGAAGGTTCCTATCTTCTCTCCCACTGGGAGGACAGCTACATGAAGGTTCCTATCTTCTCTCCCACTGGGAGGACAGCTACATGAAGGTTCCAATCTTCTCCCCCAATGGGAGGACAGCTACATGAACGTTTCAAACTTCTCCCCCACTGGGAGGACAGCTACATGAAGTTTTCTAGCTTTACCCCACTGGGAGGACAGCTACATGAACGTTTCTATCTTCTCCCCCACTGGGAGGACAGCTACATGAAGGTTTCTATCTTCTCCCCCACCGGGAGGACAGCTACATGAATGTTTCTATCTTTACCCCACCGGGAGGACAGCTACATGAAGGTTTCTATCTTCTCCCACACTGGGAGGACAACTACATGAAGGTTTCTATCTTCTCCCCAACCGGGAGGACAGCTACATGAATGTTTCTATCTCTACCCCACCGGGAGGACAGCTACATGAAGGTTTCTATCTTTACCCCACCGGGAGGACAGCTACATGAAGGTTCCTATATTCTCCCCCACTGGGAGGACAGCTACATGAAGGTTTCTATCTTCTCCCCCAATGGGAGGACAGCTACATGAAGGTTTCTAGCTTTACCCCACTGGGAGGACAGCTACATGAAGGTTCCTATCTTCTCTCCCACTGTGAGGACAGCTACATGAAAGTTCCTATCTTCTCCCGCACTGGGAGGACAGCTACATGAAGGTACCTATCTTCCATCCTACCATGAGGACAGCTACATTAAGGTTCCTATCTTCTCCCCCACTGGGAGGACAGCTACATGAAGGTTTCTATCTTTACCCCACTGGGAGGACAGCGACATGAAGGTTTCTACCTTTACCCCACTGGGAGGACAGCTACATGAAGGTTTCTATCTTTACCCCACTGGGAGGACAGCTACATGAAGTAACCTACTACATACTACACGCAGAAAGTGGTGCTCCAAACAAAATAAATAGATCTTGGTAACTTACTAGTAAACAGATTACAAGAAGCCACTGCAAAACACAAAGTATTCCTCTGTGTAGAAATGAGCTAACCATGGGTTAGTATAATGTGTCCCTCTGTGTAAAATGAGCTAGCCATGGGTTAGCATAAAGTATTCCTCTGTGTAAAATGAGCTATCCATGGGTTAGCATAAAGTGCCCCTCTTTGTAAAATGAGCTAAGCATTGGTTAGCATAAAGCGTCCCTCTATGTAAAATGAGCTAACCATGGGTTAGAATAAAGTGTCCCTCTGTGTAAAATGAGCTAACCATGGGTTATTATAATGTGTCCCTCTGTGGAAAATTAGCTAACCATGGGTTAGCACAAAGTGTCCATCTGTGTAAAATGAGCTAACCATGGCTTTGCATAAAGTGTCCCTCTATGTAAAATGAGCTAACCATGGGTTAGCATAAATTGTCCCTCAGTGTAAAATGAGCTCACCATGGGTTAGCATAAAGTGTCCATCTGTGTAGAAATGAGCTAACCATGGGTAAGCATAACGTGTCCCTCTGTGTAAAATGAGCTAACCATGGGTTAGTAAAAAGTGTACCTCTGTGTAAAATGAGCTAACCATGGGTTAGCATAAAGTGCCCCTGTGTGTAAAATGAGCTCACCATGGGTTAGCATAAAGTGCCCTTTTGTGTAGAAATGAGCTAACCATGGGTTAGCATAAAGTATTCCTAAATGTAAAATGAGCTAACCATGGGTTAGCATAAAGTGCCCCTCTGTGTAAAATGAGCTCACCATGGGTTAGCATAAAGTGCCCCTCTGTGTAAAATGAGCTCACCAGGGGTTAGCATAAAGTGCCCCTCTGTGTAAAATGAGCTCACCATGGGTTTGCATAAAGTGCCCCTCTGTGTAAAATGAGCTCACCATGGGTTAGCATAAAGTGTCCATCTGTGTAGAAATGAGCTAACCATGGGTTAGCATAAAGTATTCCTCTGTGTAAAATGAGCTAACCATGGGTTAGCATAAACTGTCCATCTGTGTAGAAATGAGCTAACCATGGGTTAGCATAAAGTGTCCATCTGTGTAGAAATGAGCTAACCATGGGTTAGCATAAAGTGCCCCTCTGTGTAAAATGAGCTCACCAGGGGTTAGCATAAAGTGTACATCTGTGTAGAAATGAGCTAACCATGGGTTAGCATAAAGTATTCCTCTATGTAAAATGAACTAACCATGTGTTAGCATAAAGTGCCCCTCTGTGTAAAATGAGCTCACCATGGGTTAGCATAAAGTGTCCATCTGTGTAGAAATGATCTAACCATGGGTTAGCATAAAGTATTCCTCTACGTAAAATGAGCTAACCATGGGTTAGTATAAAGTGTCCCTCAGTGTAAAATGAGCTCACCATGGGTTAGCATAAAGTGTCCATCTGTGTAGAAATGGGCTAACCATGGGTTAGCATAAAGTATTCCTCTGTGTAAAATGAGATAACCATGGGTTAGCATAAAGTGTCCATCTGTGTAGAAATGAGCTAACCATGGGTTAGCATAAAGTATTCCTCTGTGTAAAATGAGCTAACCATGGGTTAGCATAAACTGTCCATCTGTGTAGAAATGAGCTAACCATGGGTTAGCATAAAGTGTCCATCTGTGTAGAAATGAGCTAACCATGGGTTAGCATAAAGTGCCCCTCTGTGTAAAATGAGCTCACCATGGGTTAGCATAAAGTGCCCCTCTGTGTAAAATGAGCTCACCAGGGGTTAGCATAAAGTGCCCCTCTGTGTAAAATGAGCTCACCATGGGTTTGCATAAAGTGCCCCTCTGTGTAAAATGAGCTCACCATGGGTTAGCATAAAGTGTCCATCTGTGTAGAAATGAGCTAACCATGGGTTAGCATAAAGTATTCCTCTGTGTAAAATGAGCTAACCATGGGTTAGCATAAACTGTCCATCTGTGTAGAAATGAGCTAACCATGGGTTAGCATAAAGTGTCCATCTGTGTAGAAATGAGCTAACCATGGGTTAGCATAAAGTGCCCCTCTGTGTAAAATGAGCTCACCAGGGGTTAGCATAAAGTGTACATCTGTGTAGAAATGAGCTAACCATGGGTTAGCATAAAGTATTCCTCTATGTAAAATGAACTAACCATGTGTTAGCATAAAGTGCCCCTCTGTGTAAAATGAGCTCACCATGGGTTAGCATAAAGTGTCCATCTGTGTAGAAATGATCTAACCATGGGTTAGCATAAAGTATTCCTCTACGTAAAATGAGCTAACCATGGGTTAGTATAAAGTGTCCCTCTGTGTAAAATGAGCTCACCATGGGTTAGCATAAAGTGTCCATCTGTGTAGAAATGAGCTAACCATGGGTTAGCATAAAGTATTCCTCTGTGTAAAATGAGATAACCATGGGTTAGCATAAAGTGTCCATCTGTGTAGAAATGAGCTAACCATGGGTTAGCATAAAGTATTCCTCTGTGTAAAATGAGCTAACCATGGGTTAGCATAAACTGTCCATCTGTGTAGAAATGAGCTAACCATGGGTTAGCATAAAGTGTCCATCTGTGTAGAAATGAGCTAACCATGGGTTAGCATAAAGTGTCAATCTGTGTAGAAATGAGCTCACCATGGGTTAGCATAAAGTGTCCATCTGTGTAGAAATGAGCTAACCATGGGTTAGCATAAAGTGCCCCTCTGTGTAAAATGAGCTCACCAGGGGTTAGCATAAAGTGCCCCTCTGTGTAAAATGAGCTCACCATGGGTCAGCATAAAGTGCCCCTCTGTGTAAAATGAGCTCACCATGGGTTAGCATAAAGTGTCCATCTGTGTAGAAATGAGCTAACCATGGGTTAGCATAAAGTATTCCTCTGTGTAAAATGAGCTAACCATGGGTTAGCATAAACTGTCCATCTGTGTAGAAATGAGCTAACCATGGGTTAGCATAAAGTGCCCCTCTGTGTAAAATGAGCTCACCAGGGGTTAGCATAAAGTGTACATCTGTGTAGAAATGAGCTAACCATGGGTTAGCATAAAGTATTCCTCTATGTAAAATGAGCTAACCATGGGTTAGCATAAAGTGCCCCTCTGTGTAAAATGAGCTCACCATGGGTTAGCATAAAGTGTCCATATTTGTAGAAATGATCTAACCATGGGTTAGCATAAAGTATTCCTCTACGTGAAATGAGCTAACCATGGGTTAGTATAAAGTGTCCCTCTGTGTAAAATGAGCTCACCATGGGTTAGCATAAAGTGTCCATCTGTGTAGAAATGAGCTAACCATGGGTTAGCATAAAGTATTCCTCTGTGTAAAATGAGATAACCATGGGTTAGCATAAAGTGTCCATCTGTGTAGAAATGAGCTAACCATGGGTTAGCATAAAGTATTCATCTGTGTAGAAATGAGCTCACCATGGGTTAGCATAAAGTATTCCTCTTTGTAAAATGAGCTAACCATGGGTTAGCATAAAGTGTCCCTCTGTGTAGAAATGAGCTAACCATGGGTTAGTATAATGTGCCCCTCTGTGTAAAATGAGCATAAAGTGTCCATCTGTGTAGAAATGAGCTAACCATGGGTTAGCATAAAGTATTCCTCTATGTAAAATGAGCTAACCATGGGTTAGTATAAAGTGTCCCTCTGTGTAAAATGAGCTCACCATGGGTTAGCATAAAGTGCCCCTCTATATAAAATGAGCTAACCATGGGTAAGCATAAAGTGTCCCTCTGTGTAAAATGAGCAATCCATGGGTTAGCATAAAGTGCCCCTCTTTGTAAAATGAGCTAACCATGGGTTAGTATAAAGTGTCCCTCTGTGTAAAATGAGCTAACCATGGATTAGCATAAAGTGCCCCTGTGTGTAAAATGAGCTCACCATGGGTTAGCATAAAGTGCCCCTCTGTGTAAAATGAGCTCACCATGGGTTAGAATAAAGTGTCAATCTGTGTAGAAATGAGCTAACCATGGGTTAGCATAAAGTATTCCTCTATGTAAAATGAGCTAACCATGGGTTAGCATAAAGTGCCCCTCTGTGTAAAATGAGCTAACCATGGGTTAGCAAAAAGTATTCCTCTGTGTAAAATGAGCTATCCATGGGTTAGCATAAAGTGCCCCTCTTTGTAAAATGAGCTAACCATTGATTAGCATAAAGCGTCCCTCTAAGTAAAATGAGCTAACCATGGGTTAGTATAAAGTGTCCCTCTGTGTAAAATGAGCTAACCATGGGTTAGCATAAAGTGCCCCTCTGTGTAAAATGAGCTCACCATGGGTTAGCATAAAGTGTCCATCTCTGTAGAAATGAGCTAACCATGGGTTAGCATAAAGTATTCCTCTATGTAAAATGAGCTAACCATGGGTTAGTATAAAGTATCCCGCTGTGTAAAATGAGCTAACCATGGGTTAGCATAAAGTGCCCCTGTGTGTAAAATGAGCTCACCATGGGTTAGCATAAAGTGCCCCTCTGTGTAAAATGAGCTCACCATGGGTTAGCATAAAGTGTCCATCTGTGTAGAAATTAGCTAACCATGGGTTAGCATAAAGTATTCCTCTATGTAAAATGAGCTAACCATGGGTTAGCATAAAGTGCCCCTCTGTGTAAAATGAGCTCACCATGGGTTAGCATAAAGTGCCCCTCTGTGTAAAATGAGCTCACCATGGGTTAGCATAAAGTGTCCATCTGTGTAGAAATGAGCTAACCATGGGTTAGCATAAAGTATTCCTCTGTGTAAAATGAGCTAACCATGGGTTATTATAAAGTGTCCCTCTGTGTAGAAATGAGCTAACCATGGGTTAGTATAATGTGTCCCTCTGTGTAAAATGAGCTATCCATGGGTTAGCATAAAGTGCCCCTCTTTGTAAAATTAGCTAACCATGGGTTAGCATAGAGTGTCCCGCTATGTAAAATGAGCTAACCATGGGTTAGTATAAAGTGTCCCTCTGTGTAAAATGAGCTAACCATGGGTTAGCATAAAGTGCCCCTCTGTGTAAAATGAGCTCACCAGGGGTTAGCATAAAGTGTCCATCTTTGTAGAAATGAGCTAACCATGGGTTAGCATAAAGTATTCCTCTATGTAAAATGAGCTAACCATGGGTTAGTATAAAGTGTCCCTCTGTGTAAAATGAGCTCACCATGGGTTAGCATAAAGTGTCCATCTGTGTAGAAATGAGCTAACCATGGGTTAGCATAAAGTATTCCTCTGTGTAAAATGAGCTAACCATGGGTTAGCATAAAGTGTCCCTCTGTGTAGAAATGAGCTAACCATGGGTTAGTATAATGTGTCCCTCTGTGTAAAATGAGCTATCCATGGGTTAGCATAAAGTGCCCCTCTTTGTAAAATGAGCTAACCATGGGTTAGCATAAAGCGTCCCTCTATGTAAAATGAGCTAACCATGGGTTAGTATAAAGTGTCCCTCTGTGTAAAATTAGCTAACCATGGGTTAGCATAAAGTGCCCCTCTGTGACAAATACGCTGATTCGGTGTGCGAGTTCATTAGAACGTGCGTTGAAGATGTCGTTCCCATAGCAACGATTAAAACATTCCCTAACCAGAAACCTTGGATTGATGGCAGCATTCGTGTGAAACTGAAAGCACGAACCACTGCTTTCAATCAGGGCAAGGTGTCTGGTAACATGACTGAATACAAACAATGCAGCTATTCCCTCCGTAAGGCTATCAAACAAGCTAAGCGTCAGTACAGAGACAAAGTAGAATCCCAATTCAACGGCTCAGACACAAGAGGCATGTGGCAGGGTCTACAGTCAATCACGGACTACAGGAAGAAATCCAGCCCAGTCACGGACCAGGATGTCTTGCTCCCAGGCAGACTAAATAACTTTTTTGCCCGCTTTGAGGACAATACAGTGCCACTGACACTGCCTGCAACGGAAAAATGCGGTCTCTCCTTCACTGCAGCCGAGGTGAGTAAAACATTTAAACGTGTTAACCCTCGCAAGGCTGCAGGCCCAGACGGCATCCCCAGCCGCGCCCTCAGAGCATGCGCAGACCAGCTGGCTGGTGTGTTTACGGACATCTTCAATCAATCCCTATACCAGTCTGCTGTTCCCACATGCTTCAAGAGGGCCACCATCGTTCCTGTTCCCAAGAAAGCTAAGGTAACTGAGCTAAACGACTACCGCCCCGTAGCACTCACTTCCGTCTTCATGAAGTGCTTTGAGAGACTAGTCAAGGACCATATCACCTCCACCCTACCTGACTCCCTAGACCCACTCCAATTTGCTTACCGCTCAAATAGGTCCACAGACGATGCAATCTCAACCACACTGCACACTGCCCTAACCCATCTGGACATTAGGAATACCTATGTGAGAATGCTGTTCATCGACTACAGCTCGGCATTCAACACCATAGTACCCTCCAAGCTCGTCATCAAGCTTGAGACACTGGGTCTCGACCCCGCCCTGTGCAACTGGGTACTGGACTTCCTGACGGGCCGCCCCCAGGTGGTGAGGGTAGGTAACAACATCTCCTCCCCGCTGATCCTCAACACTGGGGCCCCACAAGGGTGCGTTCTGAGCCCTCTCCTGTACTCCCTGTTCACCCACGACTGCGTGGCCACGCACGCCTCCAACTCAATCATCAAGTTTGCGGACGACACAACAGTGGTAGGCTTGATTACCAACAACGACGAGACGGCCTACAGGGAGGAGGTGAGGGCCCTCGGAGTGTGGTGTCAGGAAAATAACCTCACACTCAACGTCAACAAAACTAAGGAGATGATTGTGGACTTCAGGAAACAGCAGAGGGAACACCCCCTATCCACATCGATGGAACAGTAGTGGAGAGAGTAGCAAGTTTTAAGTTCCTCGGCATACACATCACAGACAAACTGAATTGGTCCACTCACACAGACAGCATCGTGAAGAAGGCGCAGCAGCGCCTCTTCAACCTCAGGAGGCTGAAGAAATTCGGCTTGTCACCAAAAGCACTCACAAACTTCTACAGAGGCACAATCGAGAGCATCCTGGCGGGCTGTATCACCGCCTGGTACGGCAACTGCTCCGCCCTCAACCGTAAGGCTCTCCAGAGGGTAGTGAGATCTGCACAACGCATCATCGGGGGCAAACTACCTGCCCTCCAGGACACCTACACCACCCGATGTTACAGGAAGGCCATAAAGATCATCAAGGACATCTACCACCCGAGCCACTGCCTGTTCACCCCGCTATCATCCAGAAGGCGAGGTCAGTACAGGTGCATCAAAGCTGGGACCGAGAGACTGAAAAACAGCTTCTATCTCAAGGCCATCAGACTGTTAAATAGCCATCACTAACATTGAGTGGCTGCTGCCTACACACTGACACTGACTCAACTCCAGCCACTTTAATAATGGGAATTGACGGGAAATGTTGTAAATATATCACTAGCCACTTTAAACAATGCTACCTTATATAATGTTATTTACCCTACATTATTCATCTCATATGCATACGTATATACTGTACTCTATATCATCGACTGCATCCTTATGTAATACATGTATCACTAGCCACTTTAACTATGCCACTTTGTTTACATACTCATCTCACATGTATATACTGTACTCGATACCATCTACTGTATCTTGCCTATGCTGCTCTTTACCATCACTCACTCATATATCCTTATGTACATATTCTTTATCCCCTTACACTGTGTATAAGACAGTAGATTAGGAATTGTTAGTTAGATTACTTGTTGGTTATTACTGCATTGTCGGAACTAGAAGCACAAGCATTTCGCTACACTCGCATTAACATCTGCTAACCATGTGTATGTGACAAATAAAATTTGATTTGATTTGAAAATGAGCTCACCATGGGTTAGCATAAAGTGCCCCTCTGTGTAAAATGAGCTCACCATGGGTTAGCATAAAGTGTCCATCTGTGTAGAAATGAGCTAACCATGGGTTAGCATAAAGTATTCCTCTACGTAAAATGAGCTAACCATGGGTTAGTATAAAGTGTCCCTCTGTGTAAAATGAGCTCACCATGGGTTAGCATAAAGTGTCCATCTGTGTAGAAATGAGCTAACCATGGGTTAGCATAAAGTATTCCTGTGTGTAAAATGAGCTAACCATGGGTTAGCATAAAGTGTCCATCTGTGTAGAAATGAGCTAACCATGGGTTAGCATAAAGTATTCCTCTGTGTAAAATGAGCTAACCATGGGTTAGCATAAACTGTCCATCTGTGTAGAAATGAGCTAACCATGGGTTAGCATAAAGTGTCCATCTATGTAGAAATGAGCTAACCATGGGTTAGCATAAAGTATTCCTCTGTGTAAAATGAGCTAACCATGGGTTAGCATAAAGTGTCCCTCTGTGTAGAAATTAGCTAACCATGGGTTAGTATAATGTGTCCCTCTGTGTAAAATGAGCTATCCATGGGTTAGCATAAAGTGCCCCTCTTTGTAAAATGAGCTAACCATGGGTTAGCATAGAGCGTCCCTCTATGTAAAATGAGCTAACCATGGGTTAGCATAAAGTGCCCCACTGTGTAAAATGAGCTAACCATGGGTTAGCATAAAGTGCCCCTCTGTGTAAAATGAGCTCACCAGGGGTTAGCATAAAGTGTCCATCTGTGTAGAAATGACCTAACCATGGGTTAGCATAAAGTATTCCTCTATGTAAAATGAGCTCACCATGGGTTAGCATAAAGTGTCCATCTGTGTAGAAATTAGCTAACCATGGGTTAGCATAAAGTATTCCTCTGTGTAAAATGAGCTAACCATGGGTTAGCATAAAGTGTCCATCTGTGTAGAAATGAGCTAACCATGGGTTAGCATAAAGTATTCCTCTGTGTAAAATGAGCTAACCATGGGTTAGCATAAACTGTCCATCTGTGTAGAAACGAGCTAACCATGGGTTAGCATAAAGTGTCCATCTGTGTAGAAATGAGCTAACCATGTTTAGCATAAAGTGTCCCTCTGTGTAGAAATGAGCTAACCATGGGTTAGTATAATGTGTCCCTCTGTGTAAAATGAGCTATCCATGGGTTAGCATAAAGTATTCCTCTTTGTAAAATGAGCTAACCATGGGTTAGCATAAAGCGTCCCTCTATGTAAAATGAGCTAACCATGGGTTAGTATAAAGTGTCCCTCTGTGTAAAATGAGCTAACCATGGGTTAGCATAAAGTGCCCCTCTGTGTAAAATGAGCTCACCATGGGTTAGCATAAAGTGCCCCTCTGTGTAAAATGAGCTCACCATGGGTTAGCATAAAGTGTTCATCTGTGTAGAAATGAGCTAACCATGGGTTAGCATAAAGTGTTCATCTGTGTAGAAATGAGCTAACCATGGGTTAGCATAAAGTATTCCTCTGTGTAAAATGAGCTAACCATGGGTTAGCATAAACTGTCCATCTGTGTAGAAATGAGCTAACCATGGGTTAGCATAAAGTGTCCATCTGTGTAGAAATGAGCTAACCATGGGTTAGCATAAGTTATTCCTCTGTGTAAAATGAGCTCACCATGGGTTAGCATAAAGTATTCCTCTGTGTAAAATGAGCTAACCATGGGTTAGCATAAAGTGTCCCTCTGTGTAAAATGAGCTAACCATGGGTTAGTATAATGTGTCCCTCTGTGGAAAATGAGCTAACCATGGGTTAGCATAAAGTGTCCCTCTGTGGAAAATGAGCTAACCATGGGTTAGTATAATGTGTCCCTCTGTGGAAAATGAGCTAACCATGGGTTAGCATAAAGTGTCCCTCTGTGGAAAATGAGCTAACCATGGGTTAGCATAAAGTGTGTGTCCCCTGGCCCCCTCCCAGGGGCAAAAGTGTGTCTGCATCCTAACTGCCACTCTATTCCCTTTATCATGCACTACTTTTGACCAGAGCCCTAGGGTGCCATTTGTGACATCATTGTGGGGATGCTTTTCTGCAAAGGGGACAGGACGACTACATTGTTTTGAGGGGAGGATGGGATGGGGCCATGTATCGCGAGATGTATCGCGAGATCTTGGCCAACAACCTCCTTCCCTCAGTAAGAGCATTGAAGATGGGTTGTGACTGGGTCTTCCAGCATGACAACAACCCGAAACACACAGCCAGGGCAACTAAGGAGTGGATCCGTAAGAAGCATCTCAAGGTCCTGGAGTGGCCAAGCCAGTCTCCAGACCTGAATCCAACAGAACGTCTTTGGAGGGAGCTGAAAGTCTGTATTGCCCAGCGACAGCCCCGAAACCAGAAGGATCTGTAGAAGGTCTGTATGGAGGAGTGGGCCAAAATCCCTGCTGCAGTGTGTGCAAACCTGGTCAAGAACTACAGGACAAGTATGATCTCTGTAATTGCAAACAAAGTTTTCTGAACCAAATATTAAGTTCTGCTTTTCTGATGTATCAAATACTTATGTCATGCAATAAAATGCAAATGAATTACTTAAAAATCATACAATGTGATTTTACTTGTCCTCCCAACTGAGAGAGAGAGAGAAATAGATATATATATATATATACATATATATATATATAGAGAGAAAGAGAGAGATATAGATATATATATATATATATATATATATATATATATATATATATATATATATATATATATAGAGAGAGAGAGAGAGAGAGAGAGAGAGAGAGAGAGAGAGAGAGAGAGAGAGAGAGAGAGGAGGAAACATGGTAAACTCCCATATCTACTGGGTGAAATACCACAGTTTGACATCACAGCAGCAGAAAAGAAAAGGGCACCCAGTGAAGAACAAACACCATTGTAAATACAACCCATATTTATGCTTATTTATTTCCCTTGTGTACTTTAACCATTTGTACATTTTTACAACACTGTATATATATATGTATAATATGACATTTCTGCATGTGTAATGTTTACTGTTGTCTCCCTCACTTGCTTTGGCAATGTTAACACATGTTTCCCATGCCAATAAATTGAATTGAATTAAGAGACAGAGAAAGAGAGAGAGAGAGAAAGAGAGAGAGAGAGAGAGAGGGAGAAAGCGAGAGAGAGGTAGAGAGAGAGAGAGAGAGAGAGAGGGAGAGAGGTAGAGAGCGAGAGAGAGAGAGTGAGAGAGAGAGAGAGAGAGAGAGGGAGAGGGAGAGAGAGAGAGAGAGAGAGAGAGAGAGAGAGAGAGAGAGAGATAGAGAGAGAGAGAAAGAAAGAGAGAGAGAGAGAGAGAGAGAGAGAGAGAGAGAGAGAGAGAGAGAGAGAGAGAGAGAGAGAGAGAGAGAGAGAGAGAGAGAGAGAGAGAGAGAGAGAGAGAGAGAGAGGGAGAGAGAGAGAGAGAGAGAGAGAGAGAGAGAGAGAGAGAAGGAAGGAAGGAATTGCAGCCCTGGTGCCCCTCATCTCGTCAATGCCGCTTCCGTTGTGCCTCAGAGGGCCAAGATGGCTGTACAAAAGGACCACTGGTATGCCAGGGCACTCCTCATCCTTCTCTCTAGTCTCACAGGTATGGTTGTTTTAACATTGAATGTTGATCAGGGAAATATAACTTCTTTTTTTTAAAGGGGTGGATCAGCTTAATTTTGCGGAAAGATTGTTGCTTCCATCAATATAATTGTCTGCATCATTTCCAATCCCCTATATCTTTTTTTTGGTAAATATATATATATATATATATATATATATATATATATATATACATATATACATACACATATGCATAGATATACACATATTTACAGACACATACCTCTATAGATTTACATAATTATTGTATAATATATCTGTATTATTCCCCCAAACCCTCTACCCTTCCCCCAACTGGAGTAAACTAATGAACAATAACACCTTCTCCCTGCAGTTTATACAGCTTATACACCTTTTACAGACACAGTCTATTTTACAATAGTTATTTTTAGTTTGTTTTTAGTCCTTCCTCTATTTCTGATGTCCGTCCAGTTTGTTTTCTATTTGTAACTGTGCTATTTCACCTTATTTCTGAACGTATATACATGTAGCACTTGTTTGAGTACTTGAACGTAATGGATTGTAAAGAAGAGGACTTGAAATTGGTTGGTTTAGGTAGAAGTTTATGTTAAGCTATTTGTTGTCTTACATTTGGAAAAATGTAAGTTTACTGCTGTTAATTAAAAGTCTCTTAACATGCAGTGTTATTACTGACATGTTCACCCAGTTGTGTTTTAGTGTTCACTAAACCAACCAGCTCAATTCGGGTTTTATGTAGCAACATTTGAAATTGTGATTTTTAAATTGGATTAAAGTAGAGACCCAGAGCTAGAACATTGTATATCATACACTACAGTTGAGGAACAATGGGAATTGGCTTTGAATGTTGATAAACGTCTAACCCCACTTTTGAGAAAATGAGTTGCTTGAAGATTGCTTACCATGAGATATATGATTACAACTTTAAACACAGTTTCTCTCTGAAATAGCATTTATTATCATTGAACGTTTCCATAACAACCAGGCTGTATTCAGACACTCTCTCTTTCTTCAACAGTTAATTAGAACACGGTTTTCCAAACCCTGTCCTGGGGCCCCCCTTTGGTGCACATTTTGCTTCTACCCTGCACTGCATAGCTGATTCAAAAAGCTTGATGATGAGTTAGTTGTTTTAATCAGCTGTGTAGTACTAGGGCAACAACCAAAATGTGTACCGCGAGGAGCCCCAAGACCGGGGACACACACACCTTGAATTACAAGACTGTAGGAACACCAACCTTCTCATCATATTTCTTTAACGGTGAATTAGAAGACTCACGCAGCTCAGACACTGACTATTAATGAGTTAGTCTTTAGATGGGTTGTGGGTAACATTCCCGTTTTATTCTGACAGGACGAATACTGTGAGAAAGACACACTTCTTCTGTCCGCATCGCTACCTCTCTAGGGGATTGTTGTTTATGATTGAAGACCAACCTGTTTGATCTTCAGCTATGGTCATCACTGTTGATTTGTGTGTGGGCTCATATCTCCCTAATTAGTGATACCCAGGGGAGAGACTCAAAAGAGGGAATTGAAGGTGATGACTGTTTGATCTTCCATCGGAGCATCTGACTCAGAACTCTGTGATGAGGGCTCTTCCTGTGTTCTTTTCATTCTGTTTATTTTTATTTTGCATATTCTCCATGTCATAATTCCAGTGGTTGACTATGTACTGAGTGCTTAAACTCCATATTCATTCCGTCACAGAGTTAAAACTAAGCCGGAGATGATTTTAGGTCACAAAAAATATGTTTATCGGGGAGTTACTCACATTCCTGAAGAAGTGACCAGGTAAAATGTAATAAATATAACACTGTGTACATGTATAAAAATATGACCTCCGACCTGTCCAGTTTCTGTGCAGCAGACAGATGGTGTAACCAAGGTGAAGCTGGAGGAGGGGATGGTTCTAGAGTGTGTGTGTCCGTGGGAAGGGAGCCTCACCATGGTCTCCTGGACCAAACTGATCCGATTCGATAAGGTCCCCATAGCCGTGTACCACCCTGAGTACGAGCTGTCCATCTCCCAGTCCTACCAGACCAGAATCCTATTCCTGAAGACCACACCCATGGACGGCACTATCACCGTCACTAACGTCACCCAGGAGGACACTGGGCTTTACCACTGCTCTGTTCAAACCTTCCCCAGGGGATCCTGGGCCAGAGATATATTGGTGGAGGAGGATGATGCAGGTAACTGTACATGACTTCTTGTCTATTTTCATTTCGAATATGTTGTTTTCACTTGAAATAATCGAATGCAGTTTGTGACTAGCTTGTACCAAATGCTTTGACTGATAATGGTGGGTGTTTTCTTGAAACTCTCCGCATGTCATTATTATTACAACTTAACCATATCATTTCTCCCGTATTATATCTAACTTTGTTAAGTCTGTTCACAGATGAAGATCCGGAAGAAATGGACCTCCACACCAGAGAACCAAAACCTAGCCCAGGTGAGAGGTCAGAGTTTAAACATGACCAGGTCAATTAGACGTATGAGGTTGTACTTAGTTACTAATGGAAGGAAAACATGTATTTAGTTGTGCAGTGACATTGTGACCTTAAAATCCTCGGCAGAAAAGTCTTCTTTTCCTGTGACAATGATGATCTAGACTGAGATGGTACACACAGTGAGAGCCTAACATCACACAGGATGTGGTGCAAGCTATTGGTTTGCAAAACGGAAGTATTCTCTACATGCGTGGTGGTGTGTGGGAGAGGAGGAGTTTTTGGAGTTCTTGTAACCCACCAAATCGACAAAAAAACAATGTTTCTACCCAGCCTACCCTCTTTAAGCCACACCTCAAAAGGAATTAACTGTGACCCACTCACCATTTTGGAAACAGGTTAAGATACAAGTATCTAATGTGCTCTTGTCTCCCTCCATTCTCTCTTTTCTCTCAATTCTACGTCCGTTCTCTCTTTCCTCCCTCCGTTCTCTCTTTTCTCCCTCCGTTCTCTCAATTCTCCCTCCATTCTCTCTTTTCTCCCTCCGCTCTCTCAATTCTCCGTCCGTTCTCTCTTTTCTCCCTCTGTTCTCTCTTTTCTCCCTCCGTTCTCTCAATTCTCCCTTCGTTCTCTCTTTTCTCCCTCCGTTCACTCTTTTCTCCCTCCGTTCTCTCTTTTCTCCCTCCGCTCTCTCAATTCTCCGTCCGTTCTCTCTTTTCTCCCTCTGTTCTCTCTTTTCTCCCTCCGTTCTCTCAATTCTCCCTTCGTTCTCTCTTTTCTCCCTCCGTTCACTCTTTTCTCCCTCCGTTCTCTCTTTTCTCCCTCCGTTCTCTCTTTTCTCCCTCCGTTCTCTCTTTTCTCCCTCTGTTCTCTCAATTCTCCCTCTGTTCTCTCAATTCTACCTCTGTTCTCTATTTTCTCCCTCTGTTCTCTCTTTTCTCCTTCCGTTCTCTCTTTTCTCCCTCCGTTCTCTCTTTTCTCCCTCTGATCTCTCAATTCTCCCTCCGTTCTCTCTATTCTCCTTCTGTTCTCTCTTTTCTCCCTCTGTTCTCTCAATTCTCCCTCTGTTCTCTCAATTCTCCATCCATTCTCTCAAATCTCCCTCCGTTCTCTCTTTTCTCCCTCTGTTCTCTCTCTTCTCCCTCTGTTCTCTCTTTTGTCCCTCTGTTCTCTCAATTCTCCCTTCGTTTTCTCTTTTCTCCCTCTGTTCCCTCAATTCTCCGTCCGTTCTCTCTTTTCTCCCTCCGTTCTCTCTTTTCTCCCTCCGTTCTCCCTTTCTCCCTCTGTTCTCCCTTCCTCCCTCTGTTCTCCCTTCCTCCCTCCATTCTCTTTTCTCCCTCCATTCTCCCTTTCTCCCTCCGTTCTCCCTTCCCCCCTCTGTTCTCCCTTTCTCCCTCTGTTCTCCCTTCCTCCCTCTGTTGTCCCTTCCTCCCTCCATTCTCTCTTTTCTCCCTCTGTTCTCTCTCTTCTCCCTCCGTTCTCTCTTTTCTCCCTCTGTTCTCTCAATTCTCCCTTCGTTTTCTCTTTTCTCCCTCTGTTCTCTCAATTCTCCGTCCGTTCTCTCTTTTCTCCCTCCGTTCTCTCTTTTCTCCCTCCGTTCTCCCTTTCTCCCTCTGTTCTCCCTTCCTCCCTCTGTTCTCCCTTCCTCCCTCCGTTCTCTTTTCTCCCTCCGTTCTCCCTTTCTCCCTCCGTTCTCCCTTCCCCCTCTGTTCTCCCGTTCTCCCTCTGTTCTCCCTTCCTCCCTCCATTCTCTCTTTTCACCCTCCGTTCTCTCAATTTTCCCTCCGTTCTCTCAATTCTCCCTCCGTTCTCTCTGTTCTCCCTCCGTTCTCTCTTTTCTCCCTCCGTTCTCTCTTTTCTCCCTCCATTCTCTCTCTTCTCCCCCGTTCTCTCAATTCTCCCTCCGTTCTCTCTTTTCTCCCTCTGTTCTCTCAATTCTCCCTCCGTTCTCTCTTTTCTCCCTCCGCTCTCACAATTCTCCGTCCGTTCTCTCTTTTCTCCCTCCGTTCTCTCTTTTCTCCCTCCGTTCTCTCTTTTCTCCCTCCGTTCTCTCTTTTCTCCCTCCGTTCTCTCTTTTCTCCCTCCGTTCTCTCTTTTCTCCCTCTGTTCTCTCAATTCTCCCTCTGTTCTCTCAATTCTCCCTCTGTTCTCTATTTTCTCCCTCTGTTCTCTCAATTCTCCCTCTGTTCCCTCAATTCTCCCTCCGTTCTCTCTTTTCTCCCTCTGTTCTCTATTTTCTCCCCCTGTTCTCTCAATTCTCCCTCTGTTCTCTCAATTCTCCCTCCGTTCTCTCAATTCCTTCTCCGTTCTCTCTTGTCTCCCTCTGTTCTCTCAATTCTCCCTCCGTTCTCTCTTTTCTCCCTCCGTTCTCCCTTTCTCCCTCTGTTCTCCCTTCCTCCCTCTGTTCTCCCTTCCTCCCTCCGTTCTCTTTTCTTCCTCCGTTCTCCCTTTCTCCCTCCGTTCTCCCTTCCCCCTCTGTTCTCCCGTTCTCCCTCTGTTCTCCCTTCCTCCCTCCATTCTCTCTTTTCACCCTCCGTTCTCTCAATTTTCCCTCCGTTCTCTCAATTCTCCCTCCGTTCTCTCTGTTCTCCCTCCGTTCTCTCTTTTCTCCCTCCGTTCTCTCTTTTCTCCCTCCATTCTCTCTTCTCCCCCGTTCTCTCAATTCTCCCTCCGTTCTCTCTTTTCTCCCTCTGTTCTCTCAATTCTCCCTCCGTTCTCTCTTTTCTCCCTCCGCTCTCACAATTCTCCGTCCGTTCTCTCTTTTCTCCCTCCGTTCTCTCTTTTCTCCCTCCGTTCTCTCTTTTCTCCCTCCGTTCTCTCTTTTCTCCCTCCGTTCTCTCTTTTCTCCCTCTGTTCTCTCAATTCTCCCTCTGTTCTCTCAATTCTCCCTCTGTTCTCTATTTTCTCCCTCTGTTCTCTCAATTCTCCCTCTGTTCCCTCAATTCTCCCTCCGTTCTCTCTTTTCTCCCTCTGTTCTCTATTTTCTCCCCTGTTCTCTCAATTCTCCCTCTGTTCTCTCAATTCTCCCTCCGTTCTCTCAATTCCTTCTCCGTTCTCTCTTTTCTCCCTCTGTTCTCTCAATTCTCCCTCCGTTCTCTCTTTTCTCCCTCCGTTCTCTCTTTTCTCCCTCTGATCTCTCAATTCTCCCTCCGTTCTCTCTTTTCTCCTTCTGTTCTCTCTTTTCTCCCTCTGTTCTCTCAATTCTCCCTCTGTTCTCTCAATTCTCCCTCCATTCTCTCAAATCTCCCTCCGTTCTCTCTTTTCTCCCTCTCTTCTCTCTCTTCTCCCTCCGTTCTCTCTTTTCTCCCTCTGTTCTCTCAATTCTCCCTTCTTTTTCTCTTTTCTCCCTCTGTTCTCTCAATTCTCCGTCCGTTCTCTCTTTTCTCCCTCTGTTCTCTCTTTTCTCCCTCTGTTCTCCCTTCCTCCCTCTGTTCTCCCTTCCTCCCTCCGTTCTCTTTTTCTCCCTCCGTTCTCCCTTTCTCCCTCCGTTCTCCCTTCCCCCTCTGTTCTCCCTTTCTCCCTCTGTTCTCCCTTCCTCCCTCTGTTCTCCCTTCCTCCCTCCATTCTCTCTTTTCTCCCTCTGTTCTCTCTCTTCTCCCTCCGTTCTCTATTTTCTCCCTCTGTTCTCTCAATTCTCCCTCTGTTCCCTCAATTCTCCCTCCGTTCTCTCTTTTCTCCCTCTGTTCTCTATTTTCTCCCCCTGTTCTCTCAATTCTCCCTCTGTTCTCTCAATTCTCCCTCCGTTCTCTCAATTCCTTCTCCGTTCTCTCTTTTCTCCCTCTGTTCTCTCAATTCTCCCTCCGTTCTCTCTTTTCTCCCTCCGTTCTCCCTTTCTCCCTCTGTTCTCCCTTCCTCCCTCTGTTCTCCCTTCCTCCCTCCGTTCTCTTTTCTCCCTCCGTTCTCCCTTTCTCCCTCCGTTCTCCCTTCCCCCTCTGTTCTCCCGTTCTCCCTCTGTTCTCCCTTCCTCCCTCCATTCTCTCTTTTCACCCTCCGTTCTCTCAATTTTCCCTCCGTTCTCTCAATTCTCCCTCCGTTCTCTCTGTTCTCCCTCCGTTCTCTCTTTTCTCCCTCCGTTCTCTCTTTTCTCCCTCCATTCTCTCTCTTCTCCCCCGTTCTCTCAATTCTCCCTCCGTTCTCTCTTTTCTCCCTCTGTTCTCTCAATTCTCCCTCCGTTCTCTCTTTTCTCCCTCCGCTCTCACAATTCTCCGTCCGTTCTCTCTTTTCTCCCTCCGTTCTCTCTTTTCTCCCTCCGTTCTCTCTTTTCTCCCTCCGTTCTCTCTTTTCTCCCTCCGTTCTCTCTTTTCTCCCTCTGTTCTCTCAATTCTCCCTCTGTTCTCTCAATTCTCCCTCTGTTCTCTATTTTCTCCCTCTGTTCTCTCAATTCTCCCTCTGTTCCCTCAATTCTCCCTCCGTTCTCTCTTTTCTCCCTCTGTTCTCTATTTTCTCCCCCTGTTCTCTCAATTCTCCCTCTGTTCTCTCAATTCTCCCTCCGTTCTCTCAATTCCTTCTCCGTTCTCTCTTTTCTCCCTCTGTTCTCTCAATTCTCCCTCCGTTCTCTCTTTTCTCCCTCCGTTCTCTCTTTTCTCCCTCTGATCTCTCAATTCTCCCTCCGTTCTCTCTTTTCTCCTTCTGTTCTCTCTTTTCTCCCTCTGTTCTCTCAATTCTCCCTCTGTTCTCTCAATTCTCCCTCCATTCTCTCAAATCTCCCTCCGTTCTCTCTTTTCTCCCTCTCTTCTCTCTCTTCTCCCTCCGTTCTCTCTTTTCTCCCTCTGTTCTCTCAATTCTCCCTTCTTTTTCTCTTTTCTCCCTCTGTTCTCTCAATTCTCCGTCCGTTCTCTCTTTTCTCCCTCTGTTCTCTCTTTTCTCCCTCTGTTCTCCCTTCCTCCCTCTGTTCTCCCTTCCTCCCTCCGTTCTCTTTTCTCCCTCCGTTCTCCCTTTCTCCCTCCGTTCTCCCTTCCCCCCTCTGTTCTCCCTTTCTCCCTCTGTTCTCCCTTCCTCCCTCTGTTCTCCCTTCCTCCCTCCATTCTCTCTTTTCTCCCTCTGTTCTCTCTCTTCTCCCTCCGTTCTCTCTTTTCTCCCTCTGTTCTCTCAATTCTCCCTTCGTTTTCTCTTTTCTCCCTCTGTTCTCTCAATTCTCCGTCCGTTCTCTCTTTTCTCCCTCCGTTCTCTCTTTTCTCCCTCTGCTCTCTCAATTCTCCCTCCGTTCTCTCTTTTCTCCCTCCGTTCTCTCTTTTCTCCCTCCGTTCTCCCTTTCTCCCTCCGTTCTCCCTTCCCCCCTCTGTTCTCCCTTTCTCCCTCTGTTCTCCCTTCCTCCCTCCGTTCTCTCTTTTCTCCCTCCGTTCTCTCTTTTCTCCCTCTGTTCTCTCAATTCTCCCTCTGTTCTCTCAATTCTCCCTCTGTTCTCTATTTTCTCCCTCTGTTCTCTCAATTCTCCCTCTGTTCTCTCAATTCTCCCTCCGTTCTCTCTTTTCTCCCTCTGTTCTATATTTTCTCCCCTGTTCTCTCAATTCTCACTCTGTTCTCTCAATTCTCCCTCCGTTCTCTCAATTCCTTCTCCGTTCTCTCTTTTCTCCCTCTGTTCTCTCAATTCTCCATCCGTTCTCTCTTTTCTCCCTCCGTTCTCTCTTTTCTCCCTCCGTTCTCTCTTTTCTCCCTCTGATCTCTCAATTCTACCTCCGTTCTCTCTTTTCTCCTTCTGTTCTCTCTTTTCTCCCTCTGTTCTCTCAATTCTCCCTCTGTTCTCTCAATTCTCCCTCCATTCTCTCAAATCTCCCTCCGTTCTCTCTTTTCTCCCTCTCTTCTCTCTCTTCTCCCTCCGTTCTCTCTTTTCTCCCTCTGTTCTCTCAATTCTCCCTTCTTTTTCTCTTTTCTCCCTCTGTTCTCTCAATTCTCCGTCCGTTCTCTCTTTTCTCCCTCTGTTCTCTCTTTTCTCCCTCTGTTCTCCCTTCCTCCCTCTGTTCTCCCTTCCTCCCTCCGTTCTCTTTTCTCCCTCCGTTCTCCCTTTCTCCCTCCGTTCTCCCTTCCCCCCTCTGTTCTCCCTTTCTCCCTCTGTTCTCCCTTCCTCCCTCTGTTCTCCCTTCCTCCCTCCATTCTCTCTTTTCTCCCTCTGTTCTCTCTCTTCTCCCTCCGTTCTCTCTTTTCTCCCTCTGTTCTCTCAATTCTCCCTTAGTTTTCTCTTTTCTCCCTCTGTTCTCTCAATTCTCCGTCCGTTCTCTCTTTTCTCCCTCCGTTCTCTCTTTTCTCCCTCTGCTCTCTCAATTCTCCCTCCGTTCTCTCTTTTCTCCCTCCGTTCTCTCTTTTCTCCCTCCGTTCTCCCTTTCTCCCTCCGTTCTCCCTTCCCCCCTCTGTTCTCCCTTTCTCCCTCTGTTCTCCCTTCCTCCCTCCGTTCTCTCTCTTTTCTCCCTCCGTTCTCCCTTTCTCCCTCTGTTCTCCCTTCCTCCCTCTGTTCTCCCTTCCCCCCTCTGTTCTCCCTTTCTCCCTCTGTTCTCCCTTCCTCCCTCCATTCTCTCTTTTCTCCCTCCGTTCTCTCAATTCTCCCTCCGTTCTCTCAATTCTCCCTCCGTTCTCTCTGTTCTCCCTCCGTTCTCTCTTTTCTCCCTCCGTTCTCTCTTTTCTCCCTCCGTTCTCTCTGTTCTCCCTCCGTTCTCTCTTTTCTCCCTCCGTTCTCTCTTTTCTCCCTCCGTTCTCTCTCTTCTCCCCCGTTCTCTCTCTTCTCCCCCGTTCTCTCAATTCTCCCTCTGTTCTCTCAATTCTCCCTCCGTTCTCTCTTTTCTCCCTCCGCTCTCTCAATTCTCCCTCCGTTCTCTCTTTTCTCCCTCCGTTCTCTCTTTTCTCCCTCCGTTCTCTCTTTTCTCCCTCCGTTCTCTCTTTTCTCCCTCCGTTCTCTCTTTTCTCCCTCCGTTCTCTCTTTTCTCCCTCTGTTCTCTATTTTCTCCCTCTGTTCTCTCAATTCTCCCTCCGTTCTCTCTTTTCTCCCTCTGTTCTCTATTTTCTCCCCCTGTTCTCTCAATTCTCCCTCTGTTCTCTCAATTCTCCCTCCGTTCTCTCAATTCCTTCTCCGTTCTCTCTTTTCTCCCTCTGTTCTCTCAATTCTCCCTCCGTTCTCTCTTTTCTCCCTCCGTTCTCTCTTTTCTCCCTCTGATCTCTCAATTCTACCTCCGTTCTCTCTTTTCTCCTTCTGTTCTCTCTTTTCTCCCTCTGTTCTCTCAATTCTCCCTCTGTTCTCTCAATTCTCCCTCCATTCTCTCAAATCTCCCTCCGTTCTCTCTTTTCTCCCTCTCTTCTCTCTCTTCTCCCTCCGTTCTCTCTTTTCTCCCTCTGTTCTCTCAATTCTCCCTTCTTTTTCTCTTTTCTCCCTCTGTTCTCTCAATTCTCCGTCCGTTCTCTCTTTTCTCCCCCTGTTCTCTCAATTCTCCCTCTGTTCTCTCAATTCTCCCTCCGTTCTCTCAATTCCTTCTCCGTTCTCTCTTTTCTCCCTCTGTTCTCTCAATTCTCCCTCCGTTCTCTCTTTTCTCCCTCCGTTCTCTCTTTTCTCCCTCTGATCTCTCAATTCTCCCTCCGTTCTCTCTTTTCTCCTTCTGTTCTCTCTTTTCTCCCTCTGTTCTCTCAATTCTCCCTCTGTTCTCTCAATTCTCCCTCCATTCTCTCAAATCTCCCTCAGTTCTCTCTTTTCTCCCTCTCTTTCTCTCTCTTCTCCCTCCGTTCTCTCTTTTCTCCCTCTGTTCTCTCAATTCTCCCTTCTTTTTCTCTTTTCTCCCTCTGTTCTCTCAATTCTCCGTCCGTTCTCTCTTTTCTCCCTCTGTTCTCTCTTTTCTCCCTCTGTTCTCCCTTCCTCCCTCTGTTCTCCCTTCCTCCCTCCGTTCTCTTTTCTCCCTCCGTTCTCCCTTTCTCCCTCCGTTCTCCCTTCCCCCCTCTGTTCTCCCTTTCTCCCTCTGTTCTCCCTTCCTCCCTCTGTTCTCCCTTCCTCCCTCCATTCTCTCTTTTCTCCCTCTGTTCTCTCTCTTCTCCCTCCGTTCTCTCTTTTCTCCCTCTGTTCTCTCAATTCTCCCTTCGTTTTCTCTTTTCTCCCTCTGTTCTCTCAATTCTCCGTCCGTTCTCTCTTTTCTCCCTCCGTTCTCTCTTTTCTCCCTCTGCTCTCTCAATTCTCCCTCCGTTCTCTCTTTTCTCCCTCCGTTCTCTCTTTTCTCCCTCCGTTCTCCCTTTCTCCCTCCGTTCTCCCTTCCCCCCTCTGTTCTCCCTTTCTCCCTCTGTTCTCCCTTCCTCCCTCCGTTCTCTCTTTTCTCCCTCCGTTCTCCCTTTCTCCCTCTGTTCTCCCTTCCTCCCTCTGTTCTCCCTTCCCCCCTCTGTTCTCCCTTTCTCCCTCTGTTCTCCCTTCCTCCCTCCATTCTCTCTTTTCTCCCTCCGTTCTCTCAATTCTCCCTCCGTTCTCTCAATTCTCCCTCCGTTCTCTCTGTTCTCCCTCCATTCTCTCTTTTCTCCCTCCGTTCTCTCTTTTCTCCCTCCGTTCTCTCTGTTCTCCCTCCGTTCTCTCTTTTCTCCCTCCGTTCTCTCTTTTCTCCCTCCGTTCTCTCTCTTCTCCCCCGTTCTCTCAATTCTCCCTCCGTTCTCTCTTTTCTCCCTCTGTTCTCTCAATTCTCCCTCCGTTCTCTCTTTTCTCCCTCCGCTCTCTCAATTCTCCGTCCGTTCTCTCTTTTCTCCCTCCGTTCTCTCTGTTCTCCCTCCGTTCTCTCTTTTCTCCCTCCGTTCTCTCTTTTCTCCCTCCGTTCTCTCTTTTCTCCCTCCGTTCTCTCTTTTCTCTCTCCGTTCTCTCTTTTCTCCCTCTGTTCTCTCAATTCTCCCTCTGTTCTCTATTTTCTCCCTCTGTTCTTTCTTTTCTCCCTCCGTTTTCTCTTTTCTCCCTCCTTTCTCTCTTTTCTCCCTCTGTTCTCTCTTTTCTCCCTCTGTTCTCTCAATTCTCCCTCCGTTCTCTCTTTTCTCCCTCCGTTCTCTATTTTCTCCCTCTGTTTTCTCAATTCTCCCTCTGTTCTCTCAATTCTCCCTCTGTTCTCTCAATTCTCTCTCCGTTCTCTCTTTTCTCCCTCTGTTCTCTCAATTCTCCTTCCGTTCTCTCTTTTCTCCCTCTGTTCTCTCAATTCTCCCTCCATTCTCTCTTTTCTCCATCCGTTCTCCCTTTTCTCCCTCTGTTCTCTCAATTCTCCCTCCGTTCTCTCTTTTCTCCCTCTGTTCTCTAACTTCTCCCTCCGTTCTCCCTTCCTCCCTCCGTTCTCTCTTTTCTCCCTCCGTTCTCTCTTTTCTCCCTCCGTTCTCTCTTTTCTCCCTCTGTTCTCTCTTTTCTCCCTCCGTTCTCTCAATTCTCCCTCTGTTCTCTCAATTCTCCCTCTGTTCTCTCAATTCTCCCTATGTTCTCTCTTTTCTCCCTCCGTTCTCTCTTTTCTCCCTCCGTTCTCTCTTTTCTCCCTCCGTTCTCTCTTTTCTCCATCTGTTCTCTCAATTCTCCCTCCATTCTCTCTTTTCTCCCTCTGTTCTCTCAATTCTCCCTCCATTCTCTCTTTTCTCCATCCGTTCTCTCTTTTCTCCCTCCGCTCTCCCTTTCTCCCTCTGTTCTCCCTTCCTCCCTCTGTTCTCCCTTCCTCCCTCCATTCTCCCTTCCTCCCTCTGTTCTCCCTTCCTCCCTCCGTTCTCTCTTTTCTCCCTCTGTTCTCTCAATTCTCCCTCTGTTCTTTCAATTCTCCCTCTGTTCTCTCTTTTCTCCCTCCGTTCTCTCTTTTCTCCCTCTGTTCTCTCAATTCTCCCTCTGTTCTTTCAATTCTCCCTCTGTTCTCTCTTTTCTCCCTCCGTTCTCTCTTTTCTCCCTCCGTTCTCTCTTTTCTCCCTCCGTTCTCTCTTTTCTCCCTCCGTTCTCTCTTTTCTCCCTCTGTTCTCTCAATTCTCCCTCCATTCTCTCTTTTCTCCCTCTGTTCTCTCAATTCTCCCTCAATTCTCTCTTTTCTCTCTCCGTTCTCAGTTGATTTCAGCCTGTCTGCGAATCTGATTTACATTTATGTTGGTGGAGGAGTAGCAGGCCTGTTAATCCTGCTCTCTGTCATTCTAATAATGGACGTTTGGCAGAGGTAAGAGTTGACTTCCCCTACTCTTTCTTAATGCAGGGACAATATACAGCTCGTTTTACTTTAGTTTGGTCTCTTCCAAAAAATATTCAGTGAACTCACATTGATGAAAGCATTGCCTTTTAACAGTCAAGCTTTATTATGATATGTGATCTGTACGTGATAAACATAACAGCTATATATATATATATATTCTTACAAGTAAAATACCTCTCCCAGACGATAGTCATCCCAGTTAAAGGTAAACACCTCTCCCAGACGATACATTAGTCATCCCAGTTAAAGGTAAATACCTCTCCCAGACGAAACATTAGTCATCCCAGTTAAAGGTAAACACCTCTCCCAGATGATACATTAGTCATCCCAGTTAAAGGTATATACCTTGCCCAGGCTATGCATTAGTCATCCCAGTTAAAGGTAAATACCTCTCCCAGACCATACATTAGTCATCGCAGTTAAAGGTAAACATCTCTCCCAGACGATACATTAGTCATCCCAGTTAAAGGTAAACACCTCTCCCAGACGATACATTAGTCATCCCAGTTAAAGGTGAACAGGCTACTGGGAGTACTGTAGGTAATCATTTGTTAGAGAATAAACTTTTTGCTGTGAAATTCTATTTTTTCCATCCATCCCTCCCTTCCCCCGCACCATATGTCTAAAAGAGTTTTGCTCAGATAGTGCACTTTCATTTTGCTGTCACAGCGAAAAGGTTAAAGTGTAGGTGTTGTACTTACAATAGAGTGTGAGCTCGGATAATGTGTGTGTGTGTCTGTCTGTCTATCTGTCTCTCTCTCTGACTATCTGTGTCTTTCTCTCTCTCTCTCTCTCTGACTCTCTCTCTTACTCTGTTTCTCTCTTTTATTATGTCTCTCTCTCTCTGACTCTCTTTCTCTCTGTTTTTCTCTGTTATTCTGTCTCTCTCTCTCTGACTCTCTTTCTCTCTGTTTCTCTCTGACTCTGTCTCTCTCTCTCTATTTCTGTCTCACTCTCTGACTCTCTCTCTCTCTCTCTCTCTCTCTATTTCTGTCTCTCTCTCTCTCTGTTTCTGTCTCTCTCTCTCTGACTCTGTATTCGTCTCTGTCTATGTCTCTCTCTCTGTTTCTGTCTCTCTCTTTGACTATCTGTGTCTTTCTCTTTCTCTCTCTCTCTCTGACTCTCTTTCTCTCTGTTTCTCTCTGACTGTCTTACTCTCTGTCTATGTCTGTCTCTCCAGAAAGAAGAAGAGGAGAGAGGAGTACAGGATCAAATTGCATCCAGCTCGGAGACAGGTAAAAATATAACAGTATCTCTCGTAATTTCCTGATCATGTGGATACTGGATATTAGCATAATAGAATTAGGTTCATCATAGAGTGTCCTCTTCTTTCCATGAATCAGTCTGTGGCACATCTCTAATATATATATATAATCTCTAATTTCTAATGTCTTTCTATTCCTGCAATGACAATCAGAACGTGCCTGTACATGACAGGATGAGGAAGGGGACCAATCAGAGGGGAGATATGCCAGTGTATGCCAACCTGCACACCATACGTCCACACACCAAGAGGACGAAATAGGGAGCAGTGCTGTGTTACACAACCCTGGCTGACCTCTGACCTCAGTGCTGTGTTACACACCCCTGTCTGACCTCTGACCTCAGTGCTGTGTTACAGACCCCTGTCTGACCTCTGACCTCAGTGCTGTGTTACAGACCCCTGTCTGACCTAAAGATGTATCATTGATGCAGAACTCAGTAACTCCCTAAGCAAACTGTCATTAAAAGCGTTCAAATCCTCACAATCGTCTCTAACTCAATTGTGTGACAAAGAACAAAGCAGTCATGCCGTATGCAAATAGGCCCTGTGGGTTCTCATGGAATGTTCTCATGGAATGTTCTCATGGAATGTTCTCATGGAATGTTGTCATGGAATTTCTCTGATGTAAAATTCTAATCATCAGATGTAACAGTGTATGTTCCTTGCATGTAAGCCATAGATCAAATATGAATTCTCATTCTAACTGTAGAATCTACACTGAGTATACAAAACATTAGGAACACCTGTCTTTTCCATGACATAGACCGACCAGGTGAATCCAGGTGAAAGCTACAATCCCTTATTAACGTCACCTGTTAAATCCACTCACTCAGTGTAGATGAAGGGGAGGAGACAGGTTAAAGAAGAATGTTTAAGCCTTGAGACAACTGAGACATGGATTGTGCATGTGTTCCATTCAGAGGGTGCATATGGACAAGACAACAATGAAACTACCTTTGAGTGGGGTCTGATAGCAGGTGCCAAGTACACAGGTTTGTGTCAAGAACTGCAACGTTGCTGTTTTTTCACACTCAACAGTGTCCTGTGTGTATCAAAAATGTTGGGTTGGGGTGGGGGGGATGCAACTCAATAATAGGAAGGTGTTGTACACTCAGTGTATATGAACACTGTGATTAGAAATCATTCTGACTGTGTTGGACAAAATATAACTGTTAAAGGTCATTTACGCTCAGCCGACATCCGCAGTGCTTGCCATGAATGCGATCTTCGCGAATGTCTGGAAAATGGACTTTTGAAGCACATTGCAACTCGCTTTTGATTGAATCTCTGCCCTAGTCACTTTATCACTGACCGGCTTAACAGGGAGCCCAATGCAACTGCCTTTAGCCCTGTTACACATTGGGTAAATCAACTGAGAAACGTATCGTCATCAGAACAAAGAAGACACGGAAGAGATACAAAAAGAAGACATTTTATACCTTGACAGCATGTACATTCAATTTATTCTCTTACCTCATCAGAAAAAAAAACATATTACATACAATATATACATTGAGTGAGTGAATAAAGTAATCCTACACTCAATTAAAAGTGCTATTAACACATATTACGACAAAGTAAAAAAAAAACACAAACGCATATAGTGTGTGATTATTTAGACATTAATATCAAACTAACATTGCGGTGGTAGGAACATTACCAGTGTGTTGTGTAGTGCCGGACAGAAAACCTCCTGTGTATTCCTCAACTTCCTGTGTATTCCTCAACTTCCTGTGTATTCCTCAACTTCCTGTGTATTCCTCAACTTTCTGTGTATTCCTCAACCTCCTGTGTATTCCTCAACTTTATTAAAACAAGATGGCTGACATAAACAACAGGAGAAGGAAATGTGAAATTGTGTGATGTAAATAAATAATATTCATGGTTATTATTTTATACCATGCCTTGGACGTTTTGGGGATTTCATATAAACATATCTACCGCTACGAAAATAAATAATCAAACCTCGACAAAATAATGAATAGGATAAACAGTTTTGGACAAATATGCTCATCTGAGTACCTCAATAAACAGATTGTCTTTTCATGTGAACATTGACTTTGTGTTCTTGGAAACTGTGAATTGGTGGAAACTGTATCATTTCTCAGATAGTGACAAGACTTTAAAAAATAATGTAATACAAATTGACAAGACTATTTGCAGAATGTCTTGCTCCAGAGATTTAACGTAATCATCGCTAACAATGACAAACACAGACCCAGAGACAGAGGCCTCTGTCTGGTACAGTAGTGTCACACTGCTGTCTGCATGCATCACAAGGCACTTCATTCAGCGGCTGGAGGACGAGGTGCAAGGTCTGGAAAACACCAGTAGTCAGACCAGGTCTGAGGGCTCCACACAGAAGGCATCAAACCGCTTGTTAACAATATATACAGTGGCAAGAAAAAGCATGTGAACCCTTTGGAATTACCTGGATTTCTGCATAAATTGGTCATCACATTTCATCTGATCTTCATCTAAGTCACAACAATTGACAAACATAGTGTACTTAAATTAATAACACACAAATAATTGTATTTTCCTCTCTATATTGAATACATTATTTAAACATTCCCAGTGTAGGTTAGAAAACGTATGTGAACCCCTAGGCTAATGACTTCTTCAAAAGCTAATTGGAGTCAGGAGTCAGTTAACCTGGAGCCCAATCAATGAGATTGGAGATGTTGGTTAGAACTACCTTGCCCTATAAAAAACACACACAAAATTTGAGTTTGGTATTCACAAGAAGCATTGCCTGATGTGAACCACACCTCAAACAAAAGAGATCTCAGAAGACCTAAGTTTAAGAATTGTTGACCTGCATAAAGCTGGAAAGGGTTACAAAAGTATCTCTAAAAGCCTTGATGTTCATCAATCCACAGTAAGACTAATGGTCTACAGATGGAGAAAGTTCAGCACTGTTGCTGCTCTCCCTAGGAGTGGCCATCCTACAAAGATGACTGCAAGAGCAGAGTGCAGAATGCTCAATGAGGTTAAGACGAATCCTAGAGTGTCAGCTAAAGACTTACAGAAATCTCTGGAACATGCTAACATCTCTGTTGATGAGTACGTAAAACACTAAACAAGAATGGTGTTCATGGGAGGAACCCATGGAAGAAGCCACTGCTGTCCAAAAAAACATTGTTGCACGTCTGAAGTTTTCAAAAGTGCACCTGGATGTTTCACAGCACTACTGGTAAAATATTCTGTGGACAGATTAAACTAATGTTGAGTTGTTTGGAAGGAACACACAACACTCTCTGTGGAGAAAAAAGGGACAGCACACCAACATCAAAACCTCATCCCCACTGTAAAGTATGGTGGAGGGAGCATCATGGTTTGGGGCTGCTTTGCTAACTCAGGGCATAGACAACTTCCTATCATCAACAAAAAATTTAATTCGGAAATTTATCAAGACATTTTACAGGAGAATGCTAGGCTATCTGTCTGCCAATTGAAGCTCAACTGAAGTTGGGTGATGCAACTGAGCAACAACACAAAACACAGTAAATCAACAACAGAATCGCTTCAACAGAAGATAATTAGCCTTCGAGAGTGGCCCAGTCAGTGTCCTGACCTCAAACCGATTGAGATGCTGTGGCATGACCTCAAGAGAGCCGTTCACACCAGACATCCAAAGAATATTGCTGAACTAAAACAGTTTTGTAAAGAGGAATGGTCCAAAATTCCTCCTGACTGCTGTGCAGGTCTAATCCGCAACTACAGAAAACATTTGGTTGAGGTTATTGCTGCCAAAGGAGGGTCAACCAGTTATTAAATCCAAGGGTTCACATACTTTTCCCACCCTGCACTGTGAATGTTTACACGGTGTGTTCAATAAAGACATGAAAATGTGTACTTTTTTTGTGTATTATTAGTTTAAGAAGAATGTGTATTCTTGTGACCTAGATGAAGATCATATCAAATTTTAGTACCAATTTATGCAGAAATCCAAGTATTTCACATATTTTTCTTGACACTGTATTTTAACAAGGCAAGTCATTTAAGAACAAATTCTTATTTTACACTAAGTCTCTATGGGACTCCCAATCACAGCCGGTTGTGATTCAGTCTGGATTAGAACCAGGGTGTCTGTAGTGACATCTGAAGCATGGAGATGCAGTGCCTTAGACCGCTGCGCCACTCAGGAGCCCACAAGGGTCACAGTTAGAAAGTCTAAGCCTTACAGTCCTGTTTCTCAGACTTTGCTAGTATTTGAATCGTATGTATTTGTTCATGCCTTTTGAAGTTGAGGTGATTCTACACATACCGTAGGTACAGACCTGTACTCTTGGACAAGCAGACGATTTGGTGGTGCTTGTTGCAGGTGAACAGACTGGAACAGCCACAAACATTACAGAAAGGTAGAACAGATCTCCCTAATGAACAGGACCCAGCAGGTGTCCCCTAATACTCCTTTCATAAGTATATATATATGTATATATGTATATATATATATGTATATATATGTATATGTACCTGTCTACAATGAACACGATCACCATAATGTATTAACATAAAATGATACATCATACACGTTCCTATACATATTTCTACAAGCTTTCTAAAGTGTTGGAATGTCCAGTTTTGTTCTGAAGGTACTTGTCATTGGAGAGTCACCTGGCTGCAGTTTGAGCCGTAGCCATTAGAGGGGGATAGTGCCTCTTCCTGGTGCTGAGAGGACTGCTCTTCTTCTGTCTTTGCAGAGAGGAAAATGGGGAAGGTCTGTGCTCGGGTCATCAGGGTCATCGTCAGGCTCGTACCTGGAAACAACAGAAGGCCCGTGGTGAGGAAGAGGACCGTCTCTCTGGCTATACTACATCCCAATGTCCATACTAGTGCATACCACAGGAGGTTGGTGGCACCTTAATTGGGGAGGACGGGCTCGTGGTAATGGCTGGAGCGGAATCTGTGGAATGGTATTAAATACATCAGATATATTTCCATGTGATTGATACCATTCCATTTACTCCATTCCAGACATTATGATGAGCACGTCCTCCCCTCAGCAGCCTCCTGTGACGTGGAATGTTATCAGATACATCAAACACATGGTTTCCATGGTTTCTATGTTTTTGTGATGACATTCTATTGGTTCCTTTCCAGCAATTGCTATGAGCCGTCCTCCCCTCAACAGCCACCTGTGGTACATACTTTACATCGTTTCATTCCACAAACAGCGAACTCTAGTCAAAACAGAGCCAGTAGATGTTTCCGTGAAGTGCATAAGCTTGTCCCAAGCCTTGCTATTCAAGGAGACATGGGATGGGAGCCTGGTAAAATAAGGCAGAAGGGTAAAATGTTTATGAAACTGTCTTATCGATATGCAAGAGGACAGAATAATAAATACTATTTCAACTGGGATAAAACACACAACTACCCCTGGACAAAGGAACTCAATTACATATTTAAGGAAGCTGATCTAGAAAACATATTTAGATACCAGTTACGAGGCAATGTCAATCAAACACAACTTAACCCTTACCTACAAAGACAACATGGGTCAACTGATATATGGCTAAAACAAAAACACAGAACTTACAACTAGATGAAAAACAGCTATGATCCAGAACCCTATGTCACATGTCACCTAACAACAAATGTAATGGTCCTTGTTGAGAACCGAGATACTGCCTCTGGCTATTGAAGTAGGCATGTTCAATGTCATAGATGAAGATGAAGATGAGGAGTGGCTATGTGCTGTCTGTGATTTAGGGGAGACAGAGAATTAACTGCACTTTCTATCTGACTGTCCTTTATATGATGATTTAAGAGTGACCTTGATTGAAAAAATGCAACAACAGAAACCAGATCTATTTTGGAGTACTGATGAAGAACGACTTGAATGGCTATTCAGAACATAAATATTCCTGGTTGCAATTTTTATTTCCAAAGCTTGGATGACGAGACAAGATAGGTTGTATAACTTAAAGATATTTGTTTTGGGTTTTAATCATTTTGCATTTCAGTAGGAGTGCAAATGTGTATCACAGGCGGCTGTTGGAACCTTAATTGGGGAGGATGGGCTTGTGGTAATGGCTGGAGAGGAATCTGTGGAATGGTATTAAATACATCAGAAACATACAGGAACTCAAATCCTTCTGTTCACCTGATTTAGAATTCCTCACAATCAAATGCAGACTGCATTATCTACCAAGAGAATTCTCTTCGATTATAATCACAGCCGTATATATTACCCCGCAAGCAGACACATCGATGGCTCTGAACGAACTTTATTTGACTCTTTGCAAACTGGAATCCATACATCCTGAGGCTGCATTCATTGTAGCTGGGGATTTTAACAAAGCTAATCTGAAAACAAGACTCCCTAAATTGTATCAGCATATCGATTGAGCTACCAGGGCTGGCAAAACCTTGGATCATTGTTATTCTAACTTCCGTGACGCATATAAGACCCTGCCCTGCCCTCCTTTCGGAAAAGCTGACCATGACTCCATTTTGCTGATCCCTGCCTACAGACAGAAACTGAAACAAGAAGCTCCCACGCTGAGGTCTGTCCAACGCTGGTCCGACCAAGCTGATTCCACACTCCAAGACTGCTTCCATCACGTGGACTGGGACATGTTTCGTATTGCGTCAGACAAAAACATTGACGAATACGCTGATTCGGTGTGCGAGTTCATTAGAACGTGCGTTGAAGATGCCGTTCCCATAGCAACGATTAAAACATTCCCAAACCAGAAACCGTGGATTGATGGCAGCATTCGCGTGAAACTGAAAGCGCGAACCACTGCTTTTAATCAGGGCAAGGTGACTGGTAACATGACCGAATACAAACAGTGCAGCTATTCCCTCCGCAAGGCTATCAAACAAGCTAAGCGTCAGTATAGAGACAACGTAGAATCTCAATTCAACGGCTCAGACACAAGAGGTATGTGGCAGGGTCTACAGTCAATCACGGACTACAAGAAGAAACCCGCCCAGTCACGGACCAGGATGTCTTGCTCCCAGGCAGACTAAATAACTTTTTTGCCCGCTTTGAGGACAATACAGTGCCACTGACACGGCCTGCAACGAAAACATGCGGTCTCTCCTTCACTGCAGCCGAGGTGAGTAAAACATTTAAACGTGTTAACCCTCGCAAGGCTGCAGGCCCAGACGGCATCCCCAGCCGCGTCCTCAGAGCATACGCAGACCAGCTGGCTGGTGTGTTTACGGACATATTCAATCAATCCCTATACCAGTCTGCTGTTCCCACATGCTTCAAGAGGGCCACCATTGTTCCTGTTCCCAAGAAAGCTAAGGTAACTGAGCTAAACGACTACCGCCCCGTAGCACTCACCTCCGTCATCATGAAGTGCTTTGAGAGACTAGTCAAGGACCATATCACCTCCACCCTACCTGACACCCTAGACCCACTCCAATTTGCTTACCGCCCAAATAGGTCCACAGACGATGCAATCTCAACCACACTGCACACTGCCCTAACACATCTGGACAAGAGGAATACCTATGTGAGAATGCTGTTCATCGACTACAGCTCGGCATTCAACACCATAGTACCCTCCAAGCTCGTCATCAAGCTCGAGACCCTGGGTCTCGACCCCGCCCTGTGCAACTGGGTACAGGACTTCCTGACGGGCCGCCCCCAGGTGGTGAGGGTAGGCAACAACATCTCCACCCCGCTGATCCTCAACACTGGGGCCCAACAAGGGTGCGTTCTGAGCCCTCTCCTATACTCCCTGTTCACCCACGACTGCGTGGCCACGCACGCCTCCAACTCAATCATCAAGTTTGCGGACGACACAACAGTGGTAGGCTTGATTACCAACAACGACGAGACGGCCTACAGGGAGGAGGTGAGGGTCCTCGGAGTGTGGTGTCAGGACAATAACCTCACACTCAACTTCAACAAAACTTAAGGAGATGATTGTGGACTTCAGGAAACAGCAGAGGGAACACCCCCCTATCCACATCGACGGAACAGTAGTGGAGAGGGTAGTAAGTTTTAAGTTCCTTGGCATACACATCACAGACAAACTGAATTGGTCCACTCACACAGACAGCATCGTGAAGAAGGCGCAGCAGCGCCTCTTCAACCTCAGGAGGCTGAAGAAATTCGGCTTGTCACCAAAAGCACTCACAAACTTCTACAGATGCACAATCGAGAGCATCCTGGTGGGCTGTATCACCACCTGGTACGGCAACTGCTCCGCCCACAACCGTAAGGCTCTCCAGAGGGTAGTGAGGTCTGCACAACGCATCACCGGGGGCAAACTACCTGCCCTCCAGGACACTTACACCACCCGATGTTACAGGAAGGCCATAAAGATCATCAAGGACAACACCCACCCGAGCCACTGCCTGTTCACCCCGCTATCATCCAGAAGGCGAGGTCAGTACAGGTGCATCAAAGCTGGGACCGAGAGACTGAAAAACAGCTTCTATCTCAGGGCCATCAGACTGTTAAACAGTCTAACATTGAGTGGCTGCTGCCAACACACTGACTCAACTCCAGCCACTTTAATAATGGGAATTGATGGGAAATGATGTAAAATATATCACTAGCCACTTTAAACAATGTTACCTAATATAATGTTTACATACCCTACATTATTCATCTCATAAGTATACGTATATACTGTACTCTATATCATCGACTGCATCCTTATGTAATACATGTATCACTAGCCACTTTAACTATGCCACTTTGTTTACATACTCATCTCATATGTATATACTGTACTCGATACCATCTACTGTATCTTGCCTATGCTGCTCTGCACCATCACTCATTCATATCTTTATGTACATATTCTTTATCCCCTTACACTGTGTATAAGAAATTAGTTTTGGAATTGTTAGTCAGATTACTTGTTGGTTATTACTGCATTGTCGGAACTAGAAGCACAAGCATTTCGCTACACTCGCATTAACATCTGCTAACCATGTGTATGTGACAAATAAAATTTGATTTGATTTTTACATCAGATATATTTCCATGTGATTGATACCATTCCATTTATTCCATTCCAGACATTATGATGAGCACGTCCTCCCCTCAGCAGCCTCCTGTGACGTGTATGCATGTAATTGCATGTACGTTGGTATGGTACTAGGTGCGTACTTACGTACGTATGTAGGTAGGTAGATAGGTACATGCTAGGTAGGTAGGTATGTACCACAGGAGATTGGTTGAACCTTAATTGGGGAGAACAGGCTCGTGGTAATGACTGGAGCGGAATGAACGGAATGGTATCAAATAGATCAAACACTTGTTTTCTATGGTTTCCATGGTTTCCAAGTGTTTGATGACATTCCATTTAAGCCGTTCCGGCCATTATTACGAGCTGTCATCCCCTTCAGCAGCATACTGTGATGTACAGTTCCCAGTGTTTGCTCTGTTGTACTGTACAGTCATAAACATTTAACATATTTCTCGGCACCACAAAACAACCTCAGTAAAAACTCCTCTCTTTCTTAATTCAAATGAATTGTCAAAATTGATTCATGCTTCCTGTAATTAAATATCTGTGGAAACAGGGATGTAAATAGATACTGGTGTTCAGGTGTTCTATACTGCAGGTGTTCTACACTGCAGGTGTTCTATACTGCAGGTGTTCTATACTGCAGGTGTTCTATACTGCAGGTGTTCTACACTGCAGGTGTTCTACACTGCAGGTATGCTAACACTGCAGGTGTTCTAACACTGCAGGTGTTCTATACTGCAGGTGTTCTACACTGCAGGTGTTCTATACTGCAGGTGTTCTATACTGCAGGTGTTCTATACTGCAGGTGTTCTACACTGCAGGTGTTCTACACTGCAGGTGTTCTACACTGCAGGTATGCTAACACTGCAGGTGTTCTAACACTGCAGGTGTTCTATACTGCAGGTGTTCTATACTGCAGGTGTTCTATACTGCAGGTGTTCTACACTGCAGGTGTTCTACACTGCAGGTATGCTAACACTGCAGGTGTTCTAACACTGCAGGTGTTCTATACTGCAGGTGTTCTATACTGCAGGTGTTCTACACTGCAGGTGTTCTACACTGCAGGTGTTCTACACTGCAGGTGTTCTATACTGCAGGTGTTCTATACTGCAGGTGTTCTATACTGCAGGTGTTCTACACTGCAGGTGTTAAAAAACTGCAGGTGTTCTACACTGCAGGTATGCTAACACTGCAGGTGTTCTAACACTGCAGGTGTTCTATACTGCAGGTGTTCTATACTGCAGGTGTTCTATACTGCAGGTGTTCTACACTGCAGGTGTTCTACACTGCAGGTGTTCTATACTGCAGGTATTCTACACTGCAGGTGTTCTATACTGCAGGTGTTCTACACTGCAGGTGTTCTATACTGCAGGTGTTCCACACTGCAGGTATTCTATACTGCAGGTGTTCTATACTGCAGGTGTTCTATTGTGCAGGTGTTCTATTGTGCAGGTGTTCTATACTGCAGGTATTCTACACTGCAGGTATTCTATACTGCAGGTGTTCTATACTGCAGGCGTTCTATACTGCAGGTGTTCTATACTGCAGGTGTTCTATACTGCAGGTGTTCTATACTGCAGGCGTTCTATACTGCAGGTGTTCTATACTGCAGGTGTTCTATAATGCAGGTGTTCTATAATGCAGGTGTTCTATACTGCAGGTGTTCTATACTGCAGGTGTTCTATAATGCAGGTGTTCTATAATGCAGGTGTTCTATAGTGCAGGTGTTCTATTGTGCAGGTGTTCTATTGTGCAGGTGTTCTATACTGCAGGTATTCTACACTGCAGGTATTCTATACTGCAGGT
>NC_088239.1:8184923-8199923 GCF_036934945.1 Oncorhynchus masou masou | reverse complement strand
ATGAGACTAGTCTAGTCTCTCTCCTTAAACCAATATAGATTAGACTAGTCTAGTCTGTCTCCTTAAACCAATATAGATTAGACTAGTCTAGTCTGTCTCCTTAAACCAATATAGATTAGACTAGTCTCTCTCCTTAAACCAATATAGATGAGACTAGTCTAGTCTGTCTCCTTAAACCAATATAGATGAGACTAGTCTAGTCTCTCTCCTTAAACCAATGTAGATGAGACTAGTCTAGTCTCTATCCTTAAACCAATATAGATGAGACTAGTCTAGTCTCTCTCCTTAAACCAATATAGATGAGACTAGTCTCTCTCCTTAAACCAATATAGATGAGACTAGTCTAGTCTCTCTCCTTAAACCAATATAGATGAGACTAGTCTAGTCTCTCTCCTTAAACCAATATAGATTAGACTAGTCTAGTCTGTCTCCTTAAACCAATATAGATTAGACTAGTCTAGTCTGTCTCCTTAAACCAATATAGATTAGACTAGTCTCTCTCCTTAAACCAATATAGATGAGACTAGTCTAGTCTGTCTCCTTAAACCAATATAGATGAGACTAGTCTAGTCTCTCTCCTTAAACCAATGTAGATGAGACTAGTCTAGTCTCTATCCTTAAACCAATATAGATGAGACTAGTCTAGTCTGTCTCCTTAAACCAATATAGATGCGACTAGTCTAGTCTCTCTCCTTAAAACAATATAGATGAGACTAGTCTCTCTCCTTAAACCAATATAGATGAGACTAGTCTCTCTCCTTAAACCAATATAGATGAGACTAGTCTAGTCTGTCTCCTTAAACCAATATAGATGCGACTAGTCTAGTCTCTCTCCTTAAACCAATATAGATGAGACTAGTCTAGTCTCTCTCCTTAAACCAATATAGATGAGACTAGTCTCTCTCCTTAAACCAATATAGATGAGACTAGTCTAGTCTCTCTCCTTAAACCAATATAGATGAGACTAGTCTCTCTCCTTAAACCAATATAGATGAGACTAGTCTAGTCTCTCTCCTTAAACCAATATAGATGAGACTAGTCTCTCTCCTTAAACCAATATAGATGAGACTAGTCTAGTCTCTCTCCTTAAACCAATATAGATGAGACTAGTCTAGTCTCTATCCTTAAACCAATATAGATGAGACTAGTCTAGTCTCTCTCCTTAAACCAATATAGATGAGACTAGTCTCTCTCCTTAAACCAATATAGATGAGACTAGTCTAGTCTCTCTCCTTAAACCAATATAGATGAGACTAGTCTAGTCTCTCTCCTTAAACCAATATAGATTAGACTAGTCTAGTCTGTCTCCTTAAACCAATATAGATTAGACTAGTCTAGTCTGTCTCCTTAAACCAATATAGATTAGACTAGTCTCTCTCCTTAAACCAATATAGATGAGACTAGTCTAGTCTGTCTCCTTAAACCAATATAGATTAGACTAGTCTAGTCTGTCTCCTTAAACCAATATAGATGAGACTAGTCTCTCTCCTTAAACCAATATAGATGAGACTAGTCTAGTCTCTCTCCTTAAACCAATATAGATGAGACTAGTCTCTCTCCTTAAACCAATATAGATGAGACTAGTCTAGTCTCTCTCCTTAAACCAATATAGATGAGACTAGTCTCTCTCCTTAAACCAATATAGATGAGACTAGTCTAGTCTCTCTCCTTAAACCAATATAGATTAGACTAGTCTAGTCTGTCTCCTTAAACCAATATAGATTAGACTAGTCTAGTCTGTCTCCTTAAACCAATATAGATGAGACTAGTCTCTCTCCTTAAACCAATATAGATGAGACTAGTCTAGTCTCTCTCCTTAAACCAATATAGATTAGACTAGTCTAGTCTGTCTCCTTAAACCAATATAGATTAGACTAGTCTAGTCTGTCTCCTTAAACCAATATAGATGAGACTAGTCTAGTCTGTCTCCTTAAACCAATATAGATGAGACTAGTCTAGTCTCTCTCCTTAAACCAATGTAGATGAGACTAGTCTAGTCTCTCTCCTTAAACCAATATAGATGAGACTAGTCTAGTCTCTCTCCTTAAACCAATATAGATGCGACTAGTCTAGTCTCTCTCCTTAAACCAATATAGATGAGACTAGTCTAGTCTGCCCCCTTAACAACCAATATATGCATTGTACTAAGAGAGAGACAGACATAGAGAGACATAGAGAGACATAGAGAGAGAGACAGAGAGAGAGAGAGACAGAGAGAGAGAGAGACAGAGAGAGAGAGAGACACAGACAGACAGAGACACAGACAGACAGAGACACAGACAGACAGACAGACAGACAGACAGACAGACAGACAGACAGACAGACAGACAGACAGACAGACAGACAGACAGACAGACAGACAGACAGACAGACAGACAGACAGACAGACAGACAGACAGACAGACAGACAGACAGACAGACAGACAGACAAAGAGAGATGGCAGGGGATGAGACTACAATAGTGCTGCATAAAGACATCCCGACAGTACAGTACATGTATTATCTGCAAGTGATCCCGTATTTAATCTATGCCTGTTGCAACAGAGATAGTTCTATCATCATATTCTCTCTCCTATCATCATGCCTTACATACTTCCTATCCTCCTCTAAGGATCAAATCAGAACACTGCTATTAGAATTGCTAATGCTGCTGCAGATAGGCGGATAACTGTTGAACACTTTGCATTGCAGAGAGGGAGAGAGAATGAGAGTGTGTACGTGGGAGGCAGAAAAGGAGCGAAAGACAGACAAAGAGATAGGCAGGGGAAGAGAGAGAGGGAGGCAAGCATCAGGGCGAGAGAAGTAGAAAGCAAGGGGGGGATTGAAAGAGAGGGAGGAGGAGAGAGAGAAGACAACCAATGATATAACATAAAGAGAACCAGTTAAACCAGCCATTCCCTTCCAATAGCAGTCGTTGGGGCGTTTCAGACAGTCGTTGGGGCGTTTCAGACAGTCGTCGGGGCGTTTCAGACAGTCGTGGGGGCGTTTCAGACAGTCGTGGGGGCGTTTCAGACAGTCGATGGGGTGTTTCAGACAGTTGTTGGGGCGTTTCAGACAGTTGTTGGGGTGTTTCAGACAGTCTTTGAGGCGTTTTGGGTCACTTCAGACAGTCTTTGGGGCGTTTCAGACAGTCGATGGGGTGTTTCAGACATTCGTTGGGGTGTTTCAGACAGTTGTTGGGGCGTTTCAGACAGTCGATGGGGTGTTTCAGACAGTCGTTGGGGCGTTTCAGACAGTCGATGGGGTGTTTCAGACAGTTGTTGGGGTGTTTCAGACAGTCGTGGGGGCGTTTCAGACAGTCGTTGGGGCGTTTCAGACAGTCGCTGGGGCGTTTCAGACAGTCGTTGGGGCTTTTCAGACAGTCGCTGGGGCGTTTCAGACAGTCGTGAGGGCGTTTCAGACAGTTGCTGGGGCGTTTCAGACAGTCGTGGGGGCGTTTCAGACAGTCGTTGGGGCGTTTCAGACAGTCTTCGGGGCGTTTCAGACAGTCTTCGGGGCGTTTCAGACAGTCTTCGGGGCGTTTCAGACAGTCGTGGGGGCGTTTCAGACAGTCTTCGGGGCGTTTCAGACAGTTGTTGGGGCGTTTCAGACAGTCGCTGGGGCGTTTCAGACAGTCTTCGGGGCGTTTCAGACAGTCTTCGGGGCGTTTCAGACAGTCTTCGGGGCTTTCAGACAGTCTTCGGGGCGTTTCAGACAGTCGCTGGGGCGTTTTCGGGCGTTTCAGACAGTCGTTGCGGCATTATGGAGCGTTTCAGACAGTCGTTGGGGCGTTTTGGGGCGTTTCAGACAGTCGTTGGGGCGTTTGGGGCGTTTCAGACAGTCGTTGGGGTGTTTTAGACAGTCGATGGGGTGTTTCAGACAGTCGTTGGGGTGTTTCAGACAGTCGTTGGGGCGTTTCAGACAGTCGATGGGGCGTCTGTTGCCTTTAAAACTTTAAAGTGGACATATTATTTTATGCTACAACAATCTCTCAGTGGAAAACACAGAGCACCATTATCCTCTTGCAAAATCTGCATACTATTAAAAGGAATGCTGGAGCGTTCGTGAGTATATCAATAGCTAGTCATTCTGTCTTAGGGTTATTGCTAAGGCTTTTACGTAGAGAGGAACTGTATTTGCGATCTTCTTTGACTAAGGGGGAAGTTGTTTTCTATATATTTACTGATTAAAGTTTCAAGTATATCAGAGAAAAGTAAAATAATAAAAGCTTTAATTGAAGATGAAACATGGTTTTGAGCTATCATATATGCTTTGCACATGTCACCAAAACATGGAATATTGAGCGAAATGCACCATCTCAAAATATTACATATGCCACTTTGTGTTCTTCATTATATTATGCAGTAGTGTCAACCTGCCACTTTTGATGTGAACACTCAAACCTGGACTTACCTGCAAAGGTGCATTAATGCCGTGTGTCACTAAGCTTTACTGAAAGGGCTCAAATAAGTGATGGATTCTATTCATACAGTTACCCCTGCTACCTTACCTGTACCCATTTCATTTCATTTCCAAGCAAATCAAACTATTCATGAAGTTTCTAACATCCCCCCCCCCCCCCTAGTGACAAAGTCTAATCGAAACAGAAACCTTCACACACACACAAATAAACAAATTAAGCAACTAATTTACTTCTGGTTCTCTGATTAACTGAATGAGAGAGGAAAAATAAATAAATAAACATATTGCGAAGCAACAGAGCTGGATGGGACAAGAAGCAGTGATCCGTCATTATTCCAGGGTGCTTGTGGGTATTTACCACAACCCCACCATGACTCAGTCAATTGAGCATGCTGATTGCAAAATGATCACGGCACAGTGACACACAGGGGGCTAGTCCGACACTTTCCACTCACACCCAAATCAGACCATATTCAGTATTAATATAGTAACTCTACTGTTATTATGAGTGTACAAACCTGAGTGTACAAAACTTTAATACATTCATAATATTGAGTTGCCCCCCCCACCGCTCAATTAGTTGGGGCCTGGACTCTACAAGGTGTCGAAAGAGTTCTACAGGGATGCTGGCCCATGTTGACTCCAATGCTTTCCACAGCTGTGTCAAGTTGACTGGATATCCTATGAGTGGTGGACCATTCTTGATACACACAGGAAATTGTTGAGCATGAAAAACCCAGCAGCGTTGCAGTTCTTGACACAAACCAGTGTGCCTGGCACCTAACACCATACCCCATTCAAAGGCACTTAAATATTTGGTCTTTCCCATTCACCCTCTGAATGGCAAACACACACACAATCCATGTCTCAATTGTCTCAAGGCTTAAACATCCTTCTTTAACCTGTCTCCTCCCCTTCATCTACACTGATTGAAGTGGATTTTACAGGTGACACCATTAAGGGATCATAGCTTTCAACTGGATTCACCTAGTCAGGGGTCTAGTCTGGCCCAGAGAGGGTTAGTCTGGTCCACAGAGGGCTAGTCTGGTCCACAGGGGATTAGTCTGGTCCACAGGGGATTAGTCTGGTCCACAGGGGACTAGTCTGGTCCACAGGGGACTAGTCTGGTCCACAGAGGGCTGGTCTGGTCCACAGGGGATTAGTCTGGTCCACAGAGGGCTAGTCTGGTCCACAGGGGATTAGTCTGGTCCACAGGGGATTAGTCTGGTCCACAGAGGGCTAGTCTGGTCCACAGGGGATTAGTCTGGGCCATAGGGGATTAGTCTGGTCCACAGAGGGCTAGTCTGGTCCACAGAGGACTAGTCTGGTCCACAGGGGATTAGTCTGGTCCACAGAGGGCTAGTCTGGTCCACAGGGGATTAGTCTGGTCCACAGAGGATTAGTCTGGTCCACAGGGGATTAGTCTGGGGATTAGTCTGGTCCACAGAGGATTAGTCTGGTCCACAGGGGATTAGTCTGGTCCACAGAGGATTAGTCTGGTCCACAGGGGATTAGTCTGGTCCACAGGGGATTAGTCTGGTCCACAGGGGATTAGTCTGGTCCACAGAGGACTAGTCTGGTCCACAGGGGATTAGTCTGGTCCACAGAGGGCTAGTCTGGTCCACAGAGGACTAGTCTGGTCCACAGAGGACTAGTCTGGTCCACAGAGGACTAGTCTGGTCCAAAGGGGATTAGTCTGGTCCAAAGAGGACTAGTCTGGTCCACAGGGGATTAGTCTGGGGATTAGTCTGGTCCACAGAGGATTAGTCTGGTCCACAGAGGATTAGTCTGGTCCACAGGGGATTAGTCTGGTCCACAGGGGATTAGTCTGGTCCACAGGGGATTAGTCTGGTCCACAGGGGATTAGTCTGGTCCACAGAGGATTAGTCTGGTCCACAGGGGATTAGTCTGGTCCACAGGGGATTAGTCTGGTCCACAGGGGATTAGTCTGGTCCACAGAGGACTAGTCTGGTCCACAGGGGATTAGTCTGGTCCACAGAGGACTAGTCTGGTCCACAGAGGACTAGTCTGGTCCACAGAGGACTAGTCTGGTCCACAGAGGACTAGTCTGGTCCACAGGGGATTAGTCTGGTCCAAAGAGGACTAGTCTGGTCCACAGGGGATTAGTCTGGGGATTAGTCTGGTCCACAGAGGATTAGTCTGGTCCACAGGGGATTAGTCTGGGGATTAGTCTGGTCCACAGGGGATTAGTCTGGTCCAAAGAGGATTAGTCTGGTCCACAGGGGATTAGTCTGGTCCACAGGGGATTAGTCTGGTCCACAGGGGATTAGTCTGGTCCACAGGGGATTAGTCTGGTCCACAGGGGATTAGTCTGGTCCACAGAGGACTAGTCTGGTCCACAGAGGACTAGTCTGGTCCACAGGGGATTAGTCTGGTCCACAGGGGATTAGTCTGGTCCACAGAGGTCTAGTCTGGTCCACAGAGGTCTAGTCTGGCCCACAGAGGGCTAGTCTGGTCCACAGAGGGCTAGTCTGGTCCACAGAGGATTAGTCTGGTCCACAGAGGGCTAGTCTGGTCCACAGGGGATTAGTCTGGTTCACAGGGGATTAGTCTGGTCCACAGGGGACTAGTCTGGTCCACAGGGGACTAGTCTGGTCCACAGAGGATTAGTCTGGGGATTAGTCTGGTCCACAGGGGATTAGTCTGGTCCACAGGGGTCTAGTCTGGCCCACAGAGGGCTAGTCTGGTCCACAGAGGGCTAGTCTGGTCCACAAGGGATTAGTCTGGTCCACAGGGGATTAGTCTGGTCCACAGGGGATTAGTCTGGTCCACAGGGGATTAGTCTGGTCCACAGGGGATTAGTCTGGTCCACAGGGGATTAGTCTGGGGATTAGTCTGGTCCACAGGGGATTAGTCTGGTCCACAGGGGATTAGTCTGGTCCACAGAGGGCTAGTCTGGTCCACAGGGGATTAGTCTGGTCCACAGGGGATTAGTCTGGTCCACAGGGCACTAGTCTGGTCCACAGGGCACTAGTCTGGTCCACAGGGGATTAGTCTGGTCCACAGGGGATTAGTCTGGTCCACAGAGGGCTAGTCTGGTCCACAGGGGATTAGTCTGGTCCACAGGGGATTCGTCTGGTCCACAGAGGGCTAGTCTGGTCCACAGGGGATTAGTCTGGTCCACAGAGGACTAGTCTGGTCCACAGGGGATTTGTCTGGTCCACAGGGGACTAGTCTGGTCCACAGGGGACTAGTCTGGTCCACAGGGGATTAGTCTGGTCCACAGAGGACTAGTCTGGTCCACAGGGGATTAGTCTGGTCCACAGAGGGCTAGTCTGGTCCACAGAGGACTAGTCTGGTCCACAGGGGATTAGTCTGGTCCACAGAGGACTAGTCTGGTCCACAGGGGATTAGTCTGGTCCACACGGGATTAGTCTGGTCCACAGAGGACTAGTCTGGTCCACAGATATGCGTGTGTAGATATGCGTTTTCACATAATATTTTCTGTTGAGCTGTCTAGCTGAGCTCTGCTGTGAGTACCTTGGTAGCTTGTGTGTACCTAGGTAGCTTGTACTTACTTTGGGAGTTTTTACGTACCTTGGTAGTAAACTTCAGTTAGTGCTAAACACGGCTGCTAAAATCTTGACTAGAACCAAAACATTTTATCAGTGCTAGCCTCTCTACACTGTTTTTTTGTTAAGGCTAGGCCTGAAATCAAGCTTTTACTGCTAAGCTACAAAGCATTACATGGGCTTGCTCCTACCTATCTTCCAAATAAGATCCTGCCGTACATACCTACACATACTCTACGGTCACAAGACGCAGGCCTCCTTACTGTCCATATAATTTCTAAGCAAACAGCTGGAGTCAGGGCTTTCTCCTATAGAGCTCCATTTTTATGGAATGGTCTGCCTATCCACGTGAGAGACGCAGACTCGGTCTCAACCTTTAAGTCTTTATTGAAGACTCATCTCTTAACTCTTAAGTAGGTCCTATGATTGAGTGTAGTCTGGCCCAGGAGTGTAAAGGTGAACGGAAAGGCACTGGAGCAACGAACCGCCCTTGCTGTCTCTGCCTGGCCGGTTCCCTTCTATCCACTGGGATTCTCTGCCTCAAACCCTATTACAGGGGCAGAGTCACTGGCTTACTGGTGCTCTTCCATGCCGTCCCTTGGAGGGGTGTGTCACTTGAGTGGGTTGAGTCACTGACATGACCTTCCTGTCCAGGTTGGCGCCCCCCCTTGGGTTCGTGGGCTATACTCGGCCTTGTCTCAGGATAGTAAGTTGGTGGTTGAAGATATCCCTCTAGTGTTGTGGGGGCTGTGCTTTGGCAAAGTGGGTGGGGTTTTATCCTGGCTGTTTATCCCTGTCCGGGGCTATCGTCTGAAGAGGCCAGTGTCTCCCGACCCATCCTGTCTCAGCCTCCAGTATTTATGCTGCAATAGTTTATGTGTCGGGGGGCTAGGGTCAGTCTGTTATATCTGGAGTATTTCTCCTATCTTATCTGGTGTCCTGTGTGAATTTAAGTATGCTCTCTCTAATTCTCTCTCTCTCTCTCTCTCTCTCTCTCTGTCTCTTTCTCTCGGAGGACCTGAGCCATAGGACCATGCCTCAAGACTACCTGGGCTGATGACTCCTTGCTGTCCGAAGTCCAACTGGAGGTGCTGCTGCTCCAGTTTCAACTGTTCTATCTGTGGCTATGGATCCCTGACCTGTTCACCGGACGTGCTACCTGTCCCAGACAGTCAACTCTCTAGAGACAGCAGGAGCGGTAGAGATACTCTGAATGATCGGCTAAGAAAAGCCAACTGACATTTACTCCTGAGGTGCTGACTTGCTGCACCCTCTACAACCACTGTGATTATTATTATTTGACCCTGCTGGTAATTTATGAACATTTGAACATCTTGGCCATGTTCTGTTATAATCTCCACCCGGCACAGCCAGAAGAGGACTGGCTACCCCTCAGAGCCTGGTTCCTCTATAGGTTTCTTCCTAGGTTCCGGCCTTTCTAGGGAGTTTTTCCTAGCCACCGTGCTTCTACACCTGCATTGCTTGCTGTTTGGGGTTTTAGGCTGGGTTTCTGTACAGCACTTTGGGACATCAGCTGATGTAAGAAGGGCTTCATAAATACATTTGATTTGACTAGCTTGTTCGTACCTTGGTAGCTGTAGATGTCTCCAACACTGTTCTGGCGCATTATGTGATGCCAGTAGGCACTGCGAGGCAGGGAGATGGACTTGGTTAACGTTGTCTGGTTGGAATGTGTCTGAAACAGAGACAACAACATCTTGCTCAGTACGTGGGTGCGTGTCCAAAATGGCACCCAATTTTCAAGAAAGTGTACAGACTCTGGTCAAAAATAGTGCACTATATAGGGAACGGGGTGCAATTTGGGATCCAACTGTTATCTCTGGGTGTAGTCACCTCAAGGGACAGTTACAGAGGCACAAATATTATAGCCCCCCAAAAAATGCTAACCTCCCCTGTTATTGTAATGGTGAGAGGTTAGCATGTCTTGGGGATATGATATTTGGGCATCTGCAACTTTCATTCAGGACAATCCGTAATTATGGTAGCATCCACATGAATGTAGACGTGTTTAGAAACATATTATATTGTGATTTACAATAAAAGTGACTCTAAAATGACACTATACCTGAATTACCATTCATTTCTGTTAGGCAACAAATAATCTCAAACACAACCAAAACAAACATCAAATGCATCCAGCAAGTCTGTAGAGTCACAAGCTTAATGTAATCATTGCATGCTAAGAATATGGGACAAAATACACAACGTTTGAATACTTAGAGTTAACTCTTGAAACTCTGGGGGCGCAATTTCATTTTTGGATGAAAAACGTTCCCGTTTTAAACAAGATATTTTGTCACAAAAAGATGCTCGACTATGCATATAATTGATAGCTTTGGAAAGAAAACACTCTGAATGTTCCAGAACTGCAAAGATATTGTCTGTGGGTGCCCTAGAACAGGAGATACAGGCAAAACCAAGATGAAACGGCAACCAGGAAATGAGCAGGATTTTTGAGGCTCTGTTTTCCATTGTCTCCTTATATGGCTGTGAATGCGAGAGGAATGAGCCTGCCCTATCTATCGTTTCCCCAAGGTGTCTGCAGCATTGTAGGCATATCATTGGAAGATTGACCATAAGAGACTACATTTTCCAGGTGTCCGCCCGGTGTCCTCCGTCGAAATTGGTGCGTCATTTTCAGCTGCTGGTATTTTTCCATGGGATTCTGAGGGGAAAGCAGGCTTCCACGAACGGCATATCAATGAAGAGATATGTGAAAAAACACCTTGAGGATTGATTCTAAACAACGTTTGCCATGTTTCGGTCGATATTATGGAGTTAATTCGGAAAAGGTTTGACGTTTTGGTGACTGAATTTTCATTTCGGTAGCCAAATGTGATGTACAAAACGGAGCGATTTCTCCTACACAAAGATTCTTTCAGGAAAAACTGAACATTTGCTATGTAACTGAGAGTCTCCTCATTGAAAACATCCGAAGCTCTTCAAAGGTAAATGATTTTATTTATTTGGTTATCTGGTTTTTGTGAAAATGTTGTGTGCTAAATGCTACGCAAAATGCTAAGCTAGCTTGCAATACTCTTACACAAATGCTTGATTTGCTATGGTTCAAAAGCATATTTTGAAAATCTGAGATGACAGTGTTGTTAAGAAAAGGCTAAGCTTGAGAGCAGGCATATTATTTTCATTTCATTTGCGATTTTCAGAAATCGTTAACGTTGCGTTATGCTAATGAGCATGAGGTTGTATTCACGATCCCGGATCCGGGATGGGTAGTATCAAGATACACATATAAGTGAATTTCTCTCTACACTCTTGGTCTCATATAATGGGGGGATTATGTACAAAAGCGCTGTAATGTATAGGCTGTAATGTATAGGCTATAATATATAGGGTGTAACGTATAGGCTATAATATATAGGCTATAATATATAGGGTGTAACGTATTGGCTACAATAAATAGGCTGTAATGTATAGGCTATAATATATAGGGTGTAACTTATAGGCTATAATATATAGACTGTAATATATAGGCTATAATATATAGACTGTAATGTATAGGCTATAATATATAGGCTGTAATTTATAGGCTATAATATATAGACTGTAATGTATAGGCTATAATATATAGGGTGTAACTTATAGGCTATAATATATAGACTGTAATATATAGGCTATAATATATAGACTGTAATGTATAGGCTATAATATATAGGCTGTAATTTATAGGCTATAATATATAGACTGTAATGTATAGGCTATAATATATGGTGCTTGCCTACGGAGCTGTGAGGGGAACGGCACCGCAGTACCTCCAGGCTCTGATCAGGCCCTACACCCAAACAAGGGCACTGCGTTCATCCACCTCTGGCCTGCTCGCCTCCCTACCACTGAGGAAGTACAGTTCCCGCTCAGCCCAGTCAAAACTGTTCGCTGCTCTGGCCCCCCAATGGTGGAACAAACTCCCTCACGACGCCAGGACAGCGGAGTCAATCACCACCTTCCGGAGACACCTGAAACCCCACCTCTTCAAGGAATACCTAGGATAGGATAAGTAATCCTTCTCACCCCCCCCCTTAAATGATTTAGATGCACTATTGTAAAGTGGCTGTTCCACTGGATGTCAGAAGGTGAATTCACCAATTTGTAAGTCGCTCTGGATAAGAGCGTCTGCTAAATGACTTAAATGTAAATGTAAATGTATATAGGGTGTAACTTATAGGCTATAATATATAGACTGTAATATATAGGCTATAATATATAGGGTGTAATGTTTAGGCTATAATATATAGGGTGTAATATATAGGCTATAATATATAGACTGTAATATATAGACTGTAATGTATAGGCTATAATATATAGACTGTAATATATAGACTGTAATGTATAGACTGTAATATATAGGCTATAATATATAGGCTATAATATATAGGCTGTAATGTATAGGCTATAATATATAGACTGTAATATATAGGCTATAATATATAGGCTATAATATATAGACTGTAATATATAGACTGTAATATATAGACTGTAATGTATAGACTGTAATATATAGACTGTAATGTATAGACTGTAATATATAGGCTATAATATATAGGCTATAATATATAGGCTGTAATGTATAGGCTATAATATATAGACTGTAATGTATAGGCTATAATATATAGGCTATAATATATAGACTGTAATGTATAGGCTATAATATATAGACTGTAATGTATAGGCTATAATATATAGACTGTAATGTATAGGCTATAATATATAGACTGTAATGTATAGGCTATAATATATAGACTGTAATGTATAGGCTATAATATATAGGCTATAATATATAGACTGTAATGTATAGGCTATAATATATAGACTGTAATATATAGGCTATAATATATAGGCTGTAATATATAGACTGTAATATATAGGCTATAATATATAGGCTATAATATATAGACTGTAATGTATAGGCTGTAATATATAGGCTATAATATATAGGCTATAATATATAGGCTATAATGTATAGGCTATAATATATAGACTGTAATGTATAGGCTATAATATATAGACTGTAATGTATAGGCTATAATATATAGACTGTAATGTATAGGCTATAATATATAGGCTATAATATATAGACTGTAATGTATAGGCTATAATATATAGACTGTAATGTATAGGCTATAATATATAGACTGTAATGTATAGGCTATAATATATAGACTGTAATGTATAGGCTATAATATATAGACTGTAATGTATAGGCTATAATATATAGGCTATAATATATAGACTGTAATGTATAGGCTATAATATATAGACTGTAATATATAGGCTATAATATATAGGCTGTAATATATAGACTGTAATATATAGGCTATAATATATAGGCTATAATATATAGACTGTAATGTATAGGCTGTAATATATAGGCTATAATATATAGGCTATAATATATAGGCTATAATATATAGGCTATAATATATAGGCTATAATATATAGGCTGTAATATATAGGCTATAATATATAGGGTGTAACTTATAGGCTATAATATATAGGCTGTAATATATAGACTGTAATATATAGACTGTAATATATAGGCTATAATATATAGACTGTAATGTATAGGCTATAATATATAGGCTATAATATATAGACTGTAATGTATAGGCTATAATATATAGACTGTAATGTATAGGCTATAATATATAGACTGTAATGTATAGGATATAATATATAGGCTATAATATATAGACTGTAATGTATAGGCTATAATGTATAGGCTATAATATATAGGCTGTAATATATAGACTGTAATATATAGGCTATAATATATAGGCTGTAATATATAGACTGTAATGTATAGGCTGTAATATATAGACTGTAATATATAGGCTATAATATATAGGCTATAATATATAGACTGTAATGTATAGGCTGTAATATATAGACTGTAATATATAGGCTATAATATATAGGCTATAATATATAGACTGTAATGTATAGGCTATAATATATAGACTGTAATGTATAGGCTATAATATATAGACTGTAATGTATAGGCTATAATATATAGACTGTAATGTATAGGCTATAATATATAGACTGTAATGTATAGGCTATAATATATAGACTGTAATGTATAGGCTATAATATATAGGCTATAATATATAGGCTGTAATATATAGACTGTAATATATAGGCTATAATATATAGGCTGTAATGTATAGGCTATAATATATAGGCTATAATATATAGGCTGTAATGTATAGGCTGTAATATATAGACTGTAATGTATAGGCTATAATATATAGACTGTAATGTATAGGCTATAATATATAGACTGTAATGTACAGGCTATAATATATAGGGTGTAACTTATAGGCTATAATATATAGGCTGTAATGTATAGGCTGTAATGTATAGGCTGTAATATATAGACTGTAATGTATAGGCTATAATATATAGACTGTAATGTACAGGCTATAATATATAGGGTGTAACTTATAGGCTGTAATATATAGACTGTAATGTATAGGCTATAATATATAGACTGTAATGTATAGGCTATAATATATAGACTGTAATGTACAGGCTATAATATATAGGGTGTAACTTATAGGCTATAATATATAGGCTGTAATGTATAGGCTATAATATATAGGCTATAATATATAGGCTGTAATGTATAGGCTGTAATGTATAGACTGTAATGTATAGGCTATAATATATAGACTGTAATGTACAGGCTATAATATATAGGGTGTAACTTATAGGCTATAATATATAGGCTGTAATGTATAGGCTATAATATATAGACTGTAATGTATAGGCTATAATATATAGACTGTAATGTATAGGCTATAATATATAGACTGTAATGTATAGGCTATAATATATAGGCTGTAATATATAGACTGTAATATATAGGCTATAATATATAGGCTGTAATGTATAGGCTATAATATATAGACTGTAATGTATAGGCTATAATATATAGACTGTAATGTATAGGCTATAATATATAGACTGTAATATATAGGCTATAATATATAGGCTATAATATATAGACTGTAATGTATAGGCTATAATA
>NC_088239.1:8162423-8179923 GCF_036934945.1 Oncorhynchus masou masou | reverse complement strand
ATGAAGGAGTCCTTGAGGGCGGAGGTGAGAAGATTTGCCCTGGCAGCACACGGGGCAGGCATTGACGAAAGTGGCAACGTCTTCTCTTATGGTAGGCCACCAGAACTTACGCTGGATGAACTCCAAGGTGCGACCTACGCCCGGATGACAGGTGAGGCGAGAGGAGTGCCCCCACAGAAGGACCTGAGTCCTCACTGCCTTGGGGACAAACAACCGATTGGCAGGGCCTCCTTTAGGGTCCGGTTCGCTAGCTTGAGCACGTCTCACGGTATCCTCAACTTGCCACGAGATCGGAGCCACAATCTTAGCAGCAGGAAGGACAGGCATGTCCGTGTCATCTCGAATGGCAGGAGCGTAGACTCGGGACAGGGCATCCGGTTTGAGATTCTTCGACCCGGGCCGATAGGTGAGGATAAACTGGAATCGATTGAAGAAAAGAGACCATCTAGCTTGTCTAGAGTTCAATCGCTTCGCCTGCTGGATATACTCCAGATTTTTGTGGTCCGTAAGCACTTGAAACGGGTGAGAAGCCCCCTCGAGCCAGTGTCTCCATTCCTTCAATGCCATCTTAACCGCTAGGAGTTCACGATCCCCACATCGTAGTTCCTCTCAGTCGGGGTAAGCCGGTGTGAGAAGAAAGCGCACGGATGAAGCTTCTTGTCTTCACCCCTCTGAGACAGGACAGCTCCAACACCAACCTCTGATGCGTCTACCTCCACCACAAATGGTTCATCCGTAGTCGGTAGTATCAGGATGGGAGCAGAGAGGATGCGCTGCTTGAGTCCTTGGAAGGCCGTCTCAGCTTCTCTTCCCCAAAAAACCTTGCATTGCCACCTTTGGTTAAAGCTGAGAGAGGAGCTGCCACCAAACTGAAGTTCTTGATGAACTTGCGGTAAAAGTTTGTGAAGCCCAGGAAACGCTGAACATCCTTAACGGATTTGGGGGTGGGCCAATCCGCTACCGCCCCTACCTTCCTAGGGTCCATTTGGATTCGACCGGGTTCCACTACAAATCCCAGGAATTGTACTCGGGATGAATGGAATTCACATTTTTCCGGCTTAACGTACAGATGGCTGTCCAGGAGGCGTTTGAGTACTTGTCTGACATGCTTAGTGTGTTCTTGAAGGGAGCTCGAAAAGATGAGGATGTCATCCAAGTAAACGAACACAAATATGTTAAGCATATCCCTAAGCACATCGTTTATGAGCGCTTGGAACACCGCTGGGGCGTTGGTCAGGCCGAAGGGCATCACCAAGTATTCATAGTGACCAGTAGGCGTGTTGAAAGCGGTCTTCCACTCGTCACCAGGTCTGATCCGCACAAGATGGTATGCGTTCCGCAGGTCAAGCTTAGTGAAAACAACTGCTTCCTGGAGCAGCTCGAAGGCTGTGGCCATAAGGGGTAGCGGGTAACGGTTACGGACGGTTATGTCATTGAGTCCCCGGTAGTCGATGCAAGGACGTAACCCACCATCTTTCTTGGCCACAAAGAAAAACCCTGCTCCCGCCGGGGAGGTGGATGGACGCATGAGGCCTGCTTCCAGAGAGTCCTTGATGTAGGTATCCATAGCAGCTCGTTCGGGTGGAGATAGGGAAAAGATCCGACCCCTGGGGGGCAAGTGCCCGGAAACAGGTCGATGGGGCAATCGTAAGATCTATGGGGTGGTAGCATGGTGGCCCTCTGTTTGCTAAACACCAGTTTGAGGTCATGGTAACACTCGGGAACTCGGGTCAGGTCGATGGATTCTAAAGACTCGGGAGTAGAACTCGGGAATTCTGGAAAATACAAGTAGCTTGGCACGTAGGACCCCACTGCTTGATAGTGCCCACAGACCAGTCGATGTGAGGGTTATGACTGTGAAGCCAGGGGTATCCAAGGACGAGAGGGAACTCGGAACAGGAGATCAAATGAAAGTTCATCAATTCCTGGTGTTGTGAAACTGAAAGTCTCAAGGAGGTAGTGACATGAGTGACAAGTCCAGATCCCAAAGGGCTTCCATCCAATGTAGTAACCCTCATGGGGTCACTTAGAAGTTCAGAGGGAACGCCATTCTCCTTCGCCCAGACACCATCCATGAAGTTACCTGCGGCTCCAGAGTCTACCAAGGCTTGAAGGTGAAGCTTATGGTTGTCCCAGGAGAGGGTGACTGGAATGAGCAGACGGGAGTTGGACGGATGGGAGGAGGTTATGTTTCCCGTTACAGTTCCCCCGGTCTGTACGGGACAGAGCGTTTCCCTGGAGCCCGGGACACGTGGAACGGAAATGGCCCGGTTTGCCGCAATATAGACAGCGTCGCTCCCTCATCCGGCGGTCTCTCTCAGCCTGGGAGATGCGTCCAATCTGCATGGGTTCCGGTGGAGCCAGTGATGATAAAGGTGGGGACTCGGAGCTGGGACTGATAGGAGCTAGAGGTCTACGGATGAGTTCTCTCTCTCTCAGACGCTGGTCAATGCGTGAGGCCAACTTGATCAGGGACTCGAGATTGTCCGGTGGTTCCCGAGTGGCCAGTTCATCTTGGATAGTGTCGGAAAGGCCTTTCAGAAAGCACACCGTGAGCGCCTCGTTGTTCCAGCCACTCGCTGCTGCCACCGTGCGGAACTGGATGGCATAGTCCGTCACGCTGCGCCAACCTTGATGGAGAGTCAGGAGCTGTTTGGCTGAGTCAGAACCACTGCTTGGGCCTTGAAACACTCGTTTGAATTCCTCAGCAAAGGCAGAGTAGCTGGCACAGCAGGAACTATGGGCATCCCACACAGCAGTAGCCCAGGCCAGGGCTTTTTCCGACAGCAGGGTGATGATATATGCGATCTTAGACCGGTCGGTGGGAAACGACGAGGGTTGCAGCTCAAAGGAGAGAGAACATTGAGTGAGAAACCCTTTACAAGCACTTGGATCACCTGAGAACCGTTGGGGAGGTGGAAGACGAGGTTCAGCCAGGGGGTTAACTGCCATGGGTACGTGAACTTGAGGTACTGGGACGGGAACTGTTGCCGGGGTAAGTCGATCAGATATTTGCTTAATGGAAGTCAGCATCTCCGACAGAAGATGAGAATGTCTAGCCATTAAGGCCTCTTGCTGAACCAGGGCGGCTTCGTGGCGTTGGACAGTCTCCTGGTGGTGGGACAGCGTGGCAAAAAGGTCCTGGGAACTGGCTGCCTCTGGGTTCATTTTTGGCTCTGTGTTTCTGTCAGGACCCGGTTTCGAACCTGGGTCTCCGGAATGAGAAACAGTCACTTAACCAACTGAGCCACGAATAGACAGCAGAACCCAGAAGATGAGGCAGACACAGCAGTACTTAAGACGGTGAATTTAATAAAGAAAAATCCAAAAATACAAAAATGGCAAATCCAAAAAGGTGGTAGGAAAAACACAAAAGAACTCAAAAGAAACTCACCAAAAATAAACAAAAACAAAAAACAGAATACCACAAGAACGTCACCCGGAATCGACAAGAGCACACAGAACACTAGGGCAGGGTGCTAACATACAAACACAGAGCACAGAACTGAGGGAAACAAAGGGTTTAAATACAATCAGGGGAAACGAGACACAGGTGCAAACAATAATGGGGATCAAGGGAAAAACACAGGGACAAAAAGCACAATGGGGACATCTACTGACAAAAACCCGGAACAACCCTGGCCAAATCCTGACAAGATGGAGTGAAAAGGGGGAGAGAAAGAGAGGGAGAGAAAGAGAGATGGAGGAGAAAGAGAGATGGAGTGAGAAGGGGGAGAGAAAGAGAGAGAGAAAGAGAGGGAGATAAAGAGAGATGGAGGGGAAAGAGAGGGAGAGAAAGAGAGATGGAGTGAGAAGGGGGAGAGAAAGTGGGAGAGAAAGAGAGGGAGAGAAAGAGAGATGGAGTGAGATGGGGGAGAGACCTCTTCACATGTCTCCTGGATCTGACCCTAACCCCTTCACATGTCTCCTGAATCTGATCCTAACCCCTTCACATGTCTCCTGGATCTGACCCTAACCCCTTCACATGTCTCCTGGATCTGACCCTAACCCCTTCACATGTCTCCTGGATCTGACCCTAACCCCTTCACATGTCTCCTGGATCTGACCCTAACCCCTTCACATGTCTCCTGGATCTGACCCTAACCCCTTCACATGTCTCCTGGATCTGACCCTAACCCCTTCACATGTCTCCTGGATCTGACCCTAACCCCTTCACATGTCTCCTGGATCTGACCCTAACCCCTTCACATGTCTCCTGGATCTGACCCTAACCTCTTCACATGTCTCCTGGATCTGACCCTAACCCTTTCACATGTCTCCTGGATCTGACCCTAACCCCTTCACATGTCTCCTGGATCTGACCCTAACCCCTTCACATGTCTCCTGGATCTGACCCTAACCCCTTCACATGTCTCCTGGATCTGACCCTAACCCCTTCACATGTCTCCTGGATCTGACCCTAACTCCTTCACATGTCTCCTGGATCTGACCCTAACCCCTTCACATGTCTCCTGGATCTGACCCTAACCCCTTCACATGTCTCCTGGATCTGACCCTAACCCCTTCACATGTCTCCTGGATCTGACCCTAACCCCTTCACATGTCTCCTAGATCTGACCCTAACCCCTTCACATGTCTCCTGGATCCAGGAGACATGTGAATGAGACAGACTCCTATGAAACAGATACGCAAGCAGATTACTGTTTAATCAGTCACGCCTCATAGGTGAACCAGATGGATACACACACACACAAACATACCTTCCTGACTCGAAAGTGAACCAGGTGGAGTCTCGTCCGTATCTCCTCAGTGAGTTGAGAGGCCACATGACCAGTTTGACACGGGCGTTGTGGATGTCCCACAGGTAGATGTTCTCATGTGTGATCTGCATCGTACACTCCCCATAGATGTCCAGGTTGGGAGTGGGCATCAGGTACACGTTGAAACGCTCTGGAACAAAACACATTTTTTGTTCTGCTTTTATGACCGGATACAGATTTTGAGTCACATGTAAAAAATAAAACATGTCCATTTTACAAACAGAAAATATGTTTGAAATGGCAGAATTACATGGTAGCATTGTTACAACAGTAAGAATTTGACATTTGGATAGAATCTATTCCAGTCCTCATTTTGGCTGTTTTTAAATACTTTTCAAGCTTTTCAGTGGAGAGCGAAGGCTCCAAATCAAATCAAATGTTATTGGTCACATACACATGGTTAGCAGATGTTATTGGTCACATACACATGGTTAGCAGATGTTATTGGTCACATACACATGGTTAGCAGATGTTATTGGTCACATACACATGGTTAGCAGATGTTATTGGTCACATACACATGGTTAGCAGATGTTATTGGTCACATACACATGGTTAGCAGATGTTATTGGTCACATACACATGGTTAGCAGATGTTATTGGTCACATACACATGGTTAGCAGATGTTATTGGTCACATACACAAGGTTAGCAGATGATATTGGTCACATACACATGGTTAGCAGATGTTATTGGTCACATACACATGGTTAGCAGATGTTATTGGTCACATACACATGGTTAGCAGATGTTATTGGTCACATACACATGGTTATCAGATGTTAATGCGAGTTTAGCCAAATGCTTGTGTTTCTAGTTCTGACAGTGCAGTAATATCTAACAATTCCCAATAACTACCCAATACACACAAATCTAACAAGCAATCTAACAATTCCCCAATAACTACCCAATACACACAAATCTAACAAGCAATCTAACAATTCCCCAATAACTACCTAATACACACAAATCTAACAAGCAATCTAACAATTCCCCAACAACTACCTAATACACACAAATCTAACAAGTAATCTAACAATTCCCCAACAACTACCTAATACACACAAATCTAACAAGTAATCTAACAATTCCCCAACAACTACCTAATACACACAAATCTAACAAGTAATCTAACAATTCCCCAACAACTACCTAATACACACAAATCTAACAAGTAATCTACCAATTCCCCAACAACTACCTAATACACACAAATTTAAAGGGGCAAATAAGAATATGTACATATAAATATATGGATGGGCGATGGCCGAGCGGCATAGGCAAAGTGCAATAGATGGTATGAAATACAGTACATACATAATGTAAGATATAAGTAATGTAAGAAATGTAAACAGTTTTTAAAGTGGCATTGTTTAATGTGACTAGGTATCCATGTATTGAAGTGTCCAGTGATTGGTGCTCAATACAGTATATACATGTGATATGAGTAATGTAAGATATGTAGACATTATTAAAATGGCATTTTTTAAAGTGGCATTGTTTAAAGTGACTAGTGATCCATTTATTAAAGTGGTCAGTGATTGGGTCTAAATGTAGGCAGCAGCCTCTCTGAGTTAGTGATGGCTGTTTAGCAGTCTGACGGCCTTGAGATAGAAGCTGTTTTTCAGTCTCTCTGTCCCAGCTTTGATGCACCTGTAATGACCTCGCCTTCTGGATGATAGCGGGGTGAACAGGCAGTGGCTCGGGTGGTTGTTGTCCTTGATGATCTTTTTGGCCTTCCTGTGACATCGGGTTATGTAGGTGTCTTGGAGGGCAGGTAGTTTGCCCCCGGTGATGTGTTGGGCAGACCTCACTACCCTCTGGAGAGCCTTACGGTTGACGGCGGTGCAGTTACCATACCAGACAGTGATACAGGCTGACAGGATGCTCTCGTTTGTGCATCTGTAAAAGTTTGTCATGGTTTTACGTGACAAGCCAAATTTCTTCTGCCTCCTGAGGTTGAGGAGGTGCTGTTGCGCCTTCTTCACCACACTGTCTGTGTGGGTGGACCATTTCAGTTTGTCTGTGATGTCTATGCCGAGGAACTTTCCACCTTCTCCACTGCTGGAGGGGGTGTTCCTTCTGCTGTTTCCTGAAGTCCAAGATTATCTCCTTTGTTTTGTTGACGTTGAGTGAGAGGTTGTTTTCCTGACACCACACTCTGAGTGCCTCACCTCCTCCCTGTAGGCTGTCTTGTCATCGTTAGTAATCAACCCTACAACTGTTGTGTCGTCTGCAACCGGATGATTGAGTTGGAGGCGTGCATGGCCACGCAGTAATGGGTGAACAGGGAGTACAGGAGAGGCTGAGCACGTACACTTGTGGGGCCCCAGTTTTGAGAATCAGCGAGGTGGAGATGTTTCCTACCTTCACCACCTGGGGGCGGCCCGTCAGAAAGTCCAGGACCCAATTGCACAGGGAGGGGTTGAGACCCAGGGCCTTCAGCTTGATGATGAGTTGGAGGGTACTATGGTGTTGAATGCTGAGCTGTAGTTGATGAACAGCATTCTTACATGGGTATTCCTCTTGTCCAGATGGGATAGGGCAGTGTGCGGTGTGATGGTGATTGTGTCATCTGTGGACCTGTTGGGGCGGTATGCAAACCGAAGGGGGTGTAGGGTGGCCGGTGATATGATCCTTGACTAGTCTCTCAAAGCACTTAATGAAGACAGAAGTGAGCGCTACAGGGCGGTAGTCATTTATTTCAGCTATCTTAGGGTTAGGAAATAACTACACTGTTTATATTCAGCCATATTTCCAGACCTCCTTCCATGGTTAAATGCAGTAGTTAAGAGAAAATTCCAGCATCCTGGAGCCTCTTCACTGTTGACGTTGAGACTGGTGTTTTGCGGGTACTATTTAATGAAGCTGCCAGTTGTGGACTTGTGAGCCATCTGTTTCTCAAACTAGACTCTCTAATGTACTTGTCCTCTTGCTCAGTTGTGCACCGGGGCCTCACACTCCTCTATTCTGGTTAGTGCCAGTTTGCGCTGTTCTGTGAAGGGAGTAGTACACAGTGTTGTATGAGATCAGTTTCTTGGCAATTTCTCGCATGGAATAGCCTTCATTTCTCAGAACAAGAATAGACTGACGAGTTTCAGAAGAAAGCTCTGTTTCTGGCCATTTTTAGCCTATAATCAAACCCACAAATGCTGATGCTCCAGAAACTATACTAGTCTAAAGAAGGTCAGTTTTATTGCTTCTTTAATCAGAACGTCAGTTTTCAGCTGTGCTAACATAATTGAAAAAGGGTTTTCTAATTAGCCTTTAAAATTATAAACTTGTATTAGCTAACACAACGTGCCATTGGAACACAGGAGTGATGGTTGCTGATAATGGGCCTCTGTAAACCTATGTAGAAATTCCATAAAAAAATCTGCCATTTCCAGCTACACACTACAGTAGTCATTTACAACATTAACAATGTCGTTAATAAACAAACATGTGCTTTTCTTTAAAAAAAAGAAGGGCATTTCGAAGTTACCCCAAGGTTTTCAACGGTACTGTATAAATCATTGTGGCTGACAGATGGACAGATGGATGGACACAATGAAAGGTCTCATCTGTTTGACAGAAGCCATTAGTGTACTGAGAAGGCTAATACAGTGTCAAAAATGGACTAAATCAACCCAGTATCAGCAGTTTGAGAGTTCGGCTATTGCATACTTCTGGCCCATGAGTCACTGAAATATGTTTCTCTACTTGATCACTAGCATTTGAGTCCATGCTGTTGTACAGCCAACTTAAAATCCAGAATTAGCATTCAAACCACCTTGCATGAAGATGGAATCCATGTACTGAAAGGATAACAAAGACAGCTCCTTGCACAATATTATACTGAACAAAAATATAAACACAACATGTGAAGTGTTGGTCCTGTGTTTCATGAGCTGAAATCCCAAAAATGTTCTAGACGCACAAAAAGCTTATTTCTCTCAAAGTTTTGTTATTGAGCATTTCTCCTTTGTCAAGATAATACCTGACAGGAGTGTCATATCAAGAAGCTGATGAAACAGCATGATCCTTACACAGGTGCACCTTGTACTGGTGACAATAAAAGGCCATCCTAAAATGTGCAGTTTTGTCACCAACACAATGTCACAGATGTCTCAAGTTTTGAGGGAGTGTGAAATTGGCATGCGGACTACAGGAATGTCCATCAGAGCTGTTGCCAGAAAATTGAATGTTGATTTCTCTACCATGAGCCACCTACAACATTTTAGAGAATTTGGCAGTACGTCAAACTGGCCTCACAACCGCAGACCAAGTGTAACCACGATCATCTGAGACCAGCCACCCGGACAGTTGATTAAACTAAGGAGCATTTCTATCCGTAATAAAGCCCTTTTCTGTGGAAAAACTCACTCTGATTGGCTGGACCTGTGGCTGGGCCTAGCTCTCCAGTAGGTGGGCCTAGCTCTCCAGTGGGTGGGCCTGGCTCTCCAGTGGATGGGCCTGGCTCTCCAGTGGGTGGGCCTGGCTCTCCAGTGGGTGGGCCTAGCTCTCCAGTGGGTGGGCCTGGCTCTCCAGTGGGTGGGCCTAGCTCTCCAGTCGGTGGACCTAGCTCTCCAGTGGGTGGGCCTAGCTCTCCAGTGGCTGGGCCTGGCTCTCCAGCGGGTGGGCCTGGCTCTCCAGTGGGTGGGCCTAGCTCTCCATAGGGTGGGCCTGGCTCTCCAGTGGGTGGGCCTAGCTCTCCAGTGGGTGGGCCTGGCTCTCCAGTGGGTGGGCCTAGCTCTCCAGTGGTTGGGCCTGGCTCCCAAGTGGGTGGGCCTGGCTCTCCAGTGGGTGGGCCTAGCTCTCCAGTGGTTGGGCCTAGCTCTCCAGTGGGTGGACCTGGCTCCCAAGTGGGTTGGCGGGTTATGTCCTCCCAAGCCCACACTTAGCTGCACCAACCCTGCCCTGTCATGTGAAATCCATAGATTAGGGACAAATGTATTTAATTTAAATGACTGATTTCCTTATATGAATTGTAACTCTGTAAAATCATTGAAATGGTTGCATGATGCGTTTATATTTTTGTTCAGTATAACTTCATACAAATGATGAAAAAAATAGGAGGCAGTTAAATAGGAGGCAGTTAAAATGTAGTAGTTCTCAACGCAAATGAACGTTATATAACAGACTGACTAAAGACAAAACACTCGTCCTTTACAAGTACTCTATTATCTTCCTCTTTCCTTGAGAGAGAGAGAAGATGAAGGAGGGCGAGAGAGCGCAAGAGAGAGAGCGAGAGAGAAAGAGAGAGAAAGAGAGAGAGCGAGAGAGAAAGAGAGAGGGAGAGGGAGAGAGACAGAGAGAGAGACAAAGAGAGAGAGAGAGAGACAGAGAGTGAGAGACAGAGAGAGAGGGATAGAGACAGGGAGAATGACAGAGAGAGAGACAGAGACAGACAGAGAGAGACAGACAGAGAAAGAGAGAGAGAGAGACAGAGAGAATGAGAGAAAGAGAGAAAGAGAGACAGAGAGAAAGAGAGAGAGAGAGAGAGAGAGAGAGAGAGAGAGAGAGACAGAAGGACGAGCATTGTGAAGGTCAGAGTCCAGTTGTGTTTTAAAGTGTTTTAAATTGAGTCTCAATAGACTTAAAATATGTCCTCCCGTTTCATCTCCTTCGCTTCATCAAAACGGACTCATTACACTATTTTTAGGAGGAGCAAGAAAATGAACTATGATTTGATTAGCGGCCCCAGTAGTTGGGAGATCACTAACTGAAGTCTAACTGCTGAGTGTGGAGCTGCCTACGATATTAGTACACTTCAGTACACCCCCCTCCCCCCCCCCCCCCACACACACACCCCACACACCACATCGATGTTATGACTTAGTGACTTCGGAAAGGATTCAGACCCATTGATTTTGTTCCCACATTTGTTAGTTAAAATTGTCTACACACAATACACCATAATGACATAGCATAATGACATTTTTGCAAAAATATTTGAAATAAAATACAGAAATATCACATTTACAAAAGTATTCAGACCCTTTACTCAGTACTTTGTTGAAGCACCGTTTGCCATGATTACAGCCTCGAGTCTTCTTGGGTATGACGCTACAAGCTTGGCACACCTGTATTTTGGGGAGTTTCTCTCATTCCTCTCTGCAGATACTCTCAAGCTCTGTCAGGTTGGATGGGGAGTGTCTCTGCACAGCTATTTTCAGGTCTCTCCAGAAATGTTCGATAGGGTTCAAGTCTGGGTTCTGGCCGGGCCAATCAAGGACATTCGGAGACTTGTCCTGAAGCCACACCTGCATTGTCTTGGCTGTGTGCTCAGGGTCATTGTCCTGTTGGAAGGTGAACCTTCACCCCAGTCTGAGGTCTTGAGCGCTCTGGAGCAGGTTTCATTAAGGATCTCTCTGTACCTTACTCCGTTCTTCTTTCCCTCGATCCTGACTCATCTCCCAGTCCCTGCTGCTGAAAAACATCCCTACAGCATGATGCTGCCACCACCATGCTTCACCGTAGGGATGGTGCCAGGTTTTCTCCATACTTGATGCTTTGCATTCAAGTTCAATCTTGGTTTCATCAGACCAAAGAATCTGGTTTCTCATGGTCTGAGAATCCTTTAGGTGCCTTTTGGCAAACTCCAAGCGAGCTGTCATGTGCTTTTTTCTGAGGAGTGGCTTCCGTTTGGACACTCTACCATAAAGGCCTAATTGGTGGAGTGCTGAAGAGCTGCTTGTCCTTCTGGAAGGTTCTCCCATCTCCACAGAGAAAATCTAGAGCTCTGTCACAGTGACCATAGAGTTCTTAGTCACCTCCCTGACCATGCCCTTCTCCCCCGATTGCTCAGTTTGTCCGGGCGGCCAGCTGTAGGAAGAATCTTGGTGGTTCCAAACCTCTTCCATTGATGGAGGCCACTGTGTTCTTGGGGACCTTCAATGCTGTAAAAAACGTTTTGGTACCCTTCCCCAGATCTGTGCCTTGACACAATACTGTCTCAGAGCTCTACGGACAATTACTTTGACCTCATGGCTTGGTTTTTACTCAGACATGCACTGTCAACTGTGGGCCTTATATAGACAGGTGTGTGCCTTTCCAAATCACGTCCAATAAATTGAATTTAGCACAGGTGGACTCCAATCAAGTTCTAGAAACATCTCAAGGATGATCAATGGTATCAGGTATGCACCTGAGCTCATTTTTTTGAGTCTCATCTCAACCGTTCTGAATACTTATGTAAATTAGATATTTCATCTTTTGCTTTGTCACTGCGGGGTATTGTGTGTCGAATGATGAGGATGTTTTTTAAAATTAATTTTAGAAAAAGGTTGTAACGTAACAACATGTGGAAAAAGTCAAGGGGTTGGAATACTTTTCCGAATGTACTGTAATTCAATATTTCCTTTTACATAGAAGCCGCGAGAGGGAAGATAAAGGTTAGTACTATTCATTGAACAAGATGGGCTGTTCAGATTCCTCACATTAAAAGATGGATTCGTATAAATAAACAAGAAACGAGGGCAGAGCACAAAGTTATGAGAGCAGTAAGACGATATTAGTGGAATCAAAAGGAAATCTTGGCCCAGATTATTTTCAGTTACACTCCCTCTTTACCGTTCAGTTACACTCCCTCTTTACCGTTCAGTTACACTCCCTCTTTACCGTTCAGTTACACTCCCTCTTTACCGTTCAGTTACACTCCCTCTTTACACTTCAGTTACACTCCCTCTTTACACTTCAGTTACACTCCCTCTTTACCGTTCAGTTACACTCCCTCTTTACCGTTCAGTTACACTCCCTCTTTACACTTCAGTTACACTCCCTCTTTACACTTCAGTTACACTCCCTCTTTACACTTCAGTTACACTCCCTCTTTACACTTCAGTTACACTCCCTCTTTACACTTCAGTTACACTCCCTCTAAACCGTTCAGTTACACTCCCTCTTTACCGTTCAGTTACACTCCCTCTTTACACTTCAGTTACACTCCCTCTTTACACTTCAGTTACACTCCCTCTTTACACTTCAGTTACACTCCCTCTTTACACTTCAGTTACACTCCCTCTTTACACTTCAGTTACACTCCCTCTAAACCGTTCAGTTACACTCCCTCTAAACCAGGGGTGTCAAAGTCAAATGGACGGAGGGCCAAATAAAAAATTTAGCTACAAGCCGAGGGCCGGACTGTTCGAATGTTCATTGAAAAATTTTTAAATGACGCATATAGTCTAGTGAACCTAATTGAACCTACTGAAAACCTAACAAATATATTCCAATATGATCAGATAAATAAAGCAATATTTTCTTATGGCTCTGTCAGTAATCTTTAATTTTCAACAGACACAAAAGACAAATTTCCTTTATATAAAAATCCCCATAACATGAACATTAAATGAAAGAAACCGGTATTCAAGGCACCATCAGTAGCCTATATTTTCTATTTTAGCAAAAGTGGGCTAAATTTACTTCAAAGAAAAAAACAATAATAGCAATTTTCTATCATCCACTCAACTGAAATATTTTTAAAATATAATTGGATTGAAATACAATAAAATAAAGTGCAAAAATCTATTAATCAAAAACAACACTTTGTTTAAGGAGAAGTAACATGCAGTGAAAACAAATATTAAACTTTAACTTTTAAACTTGAACTGAGTAAAAACTCTAAATATGTGATTGCAGAAATGCCTTGAACTGGCGGTGATTCAAACCTTTGGCTCTGATAAAGTTAACTGTGCGCGTGATGATGCTCATTACATGCTCCATTTTCAAGGCTTTACCGCACAACGCTTCCTGGTGTATGATACAATGATAAGCTGTCAGCTCACCTGTCGCGTTTTCCTCTTGCATCTTTTCCCGTATCTTCGCCACCAGTCCGCTCCCCCTCCGTAAATGGCCGGGCTGATTTAGCGATCTCTTCTGCCAAAATAAAACTGGCCTTGACAGCAGCCTGGCCTTGTGATTTGGCTTTTTTGAACAGAGCCTGTCGAGATTTGAGGCCTCGTTTTAATTCCTCTGCCTTTTGTAGCCTTTGTTCCATGTCCATATTCTTGTTTTTGTCCGCGTGTTTCGTTTCATAATGTCGTCTCAGATTATACTCTTTCAGTACCGCCACACTTTCTCCACACAGAAGACACACAGGTTTTCCAGCTACCTCCGTGAACATATACTCCGACTCCCACCTTGTTTGAAACCCCGGTTCTCAGTGTCCACCTTCCGTTTTGCCATTTTTGATGGGTATCTGAAAGTTAATTTTACTGTGATGCTGACGACTGCTGTGCCAATAAATATTGAAATGAAGCAGCCTACTGCTCGGTGCGTCACCGTTGCATTGTGGGAAATGTAGTATTGGTGCGTGTAAAAGATCTGCGGGCTGCCGGCTTGCTGCGGTCTGCGGGCCGGTTCTAATAATAAATCAAGATCATCCCAGGGGCCGTAAAAAACCTTCTCGCGGGCCGGATGTGGCCCGCGGGCCTTGACTCTGACATATGTGCTCTAAACCGTTCAGTTACACTCCCTCTTTACCGTTCAGTTACACTCCCTCTTTACACTTCAGTTAAACTCCCTCTAAACCGTTCAGTTACACTCCCTCTTTACACTTCAGTTACACTCCCTCTAAACCGTTCAGTTACACTCCCTCTTTACCGTTCAGTTACACTCCCTCTAAACCGTTCAGTTACACTCCCTCTAAACCGTTCAGTTACACTCCCTCTTTACACTTCAGTTACACTCCCTCTTTACAATTCAGTTACACTCCCTCTAAACCGTTCAGTTACACTCCCTCTTTACCGTTCAGTTACACTCCCTCTTTACACTTCAGTTACACTCCCTCTTTACCGTTCAGTTACACTCCCTCTTTACCGTTCAGTTACACTCCCTCTTTACCGTTCAGTTACACTCCCTCTTTACACTTCAGTTACACTCCCTCTTTACCATTCAGTTACACTCCCTCTAAACCGTTCATTTACACTCCCTCTAAACCGTTCAGTTACACTCCCTCTAAACCGTTCATTTACACTCCCTCTTTACCGTTCAGTTACACTCCCTCTAAACCGTTCAGTTACACTCCCTCTTTACACTTCAGTTACACTCCCTCTTTACCGTTCAGTTACACTCCCTCTTTACACTTCAGTTACACTCCCTCTTTACCGTTCAGTTACACTCCCTCTTTACCGTTCAGTTACACTCCCTCTTTACCGTTCAGTTACACTCCCTCTAAACCGTTCAGTTACACTCCCTCTTTACCGTTCAGTTACACTCCCTCTTTACCGTTCAGTTACACTCCCTCTTTACACTTCAGTTACACTCCCTCTTTACCGTTCAGTTACACTCCCTCTTTACACTTCAGTTACACTCCCTCTTTACACTTCAGTTACACTCCCTCTTTACCGTTCAGTTACACTCCCTCTTTACACTTCAGTTACACTCCCTCTTTACCGTTCAGTTACACTCCCTCTTTACCGTTCAGTTACACTCCCTCTAAACCGTTCAGTTACACTCCCTCTAAACCGTTCAGTTACACTCCCTCTTTACCGTTCAGTTACACTCCCTCTTTACACTTCAGTTACACTCCCTCTTTACACTTCAGTTACACTCCCTCTTTACACTTCAGTTACACTCCCTCTTTACCGTTCAGTTACACTCCCTCTTTACCGTTCAGTTACACTCCCTCTTTACCGTTCAGTTACACTCCCTCTTTACCGTTCAGTTACACTCCCTCTTTACCGTTCAGTTACACTCCCTCTTTACACTTCAGTTACACTCCCTCTTTACCATTCAGTTACACTCCCTCTTTACACTTCAGTTACACTCCCTCTTTACACTTCAGTTACACTCCCTCTTTACACTTCAGTTACACTCCCTCTTTACCGTTCAGTTACACTCCCTCTTTACCGTTCAGTTACACTCCATCTAAACCGTTCAGTTACACTCCCTCTAAACCGTTCAGTTACACTCCCTCTTTACCGTTCAGTTACACTCCTTCTTTACCGTTCAGTTACACTCCCTCTTTACCATTCAGTTACACTCCCTCTTTACCGTTCAGTTACACTCCCTCTTTACACTTCAGTTACACTCCCTCTTTACCATTCAGTTACACTCCCTCTTTACCGTTCAGTTACACTCCCTCTTTACCGTTCAGTTACACTCCCTCTAAACCGTTCAGTTACACTCCCTCTAAACCGTTCAGTTACACTCCCTCTAAACCGTTCAGTTACACTCCCTCTTTACCGTTCAGTTACACTCCCTCTAAACCGTTCAGTTACACTCCCTCTTTACCGTTCAGTTACACTCCCTCTAAACCGTTCAGTTACACTCCCTCTAAACCGTTCAGTTACACTCCCTCTTTACCGTTCAGTTACACTCCCTCTTTACCGTTCAGTTACACTCCCTCTAAACCGTTCAGTTACACTCCCTCTAAACCGTTCAGTTACACTCCCTCTAAACCGTTCAGTTACACTCCCTCTTTACCGTTCAGTTACACTCCCTCTTTACCGTTCAGTTACACTCCCTCTAAACCGTTCAGTTACACTCCCTCTTTACCGTTCAGTTACACTCCCTCTTTACCGTTCAGTTACACTCCCTCTAAACAGTTCAGTTACACTCCCTCTAAACCGTTCAGTTACACTCCCTCTTTACCGTTCAGTTACACTCCCTCTAAACCGTTCAGTTACACTCCCTCTAAACCATTCAGTTACACTCCCTCTAAACCGTTCAGTTACACTCCCTCTTTACCGTTCAGTTACACTCCCTCTTTACCGTTCAGTTACACTCCCTCTAAACCATTCAGTTACACTCCCTCTTTACCGTTCAGTTACACTCCCTCTAAACCGTTCAGTTATACTCCCTCTTTACCGTTCAGTTACACTCCCTCTAAACCGTTCAGTTACACTCCCTCTAAACCATTCAGTTACACTCCCTCTAAACCGTTCAGTTAAACTCCCTCTAAACCGTTCAGTTACACTCCCTCTAAACCGTTCAGTTACACTCCCTCTTTACCGTTCAGTTACACTCCCTCTAAACCGTTCAGTTACACTCCCTCTTTACCATTCAGTTACACTCCCTCTAAACCGTTCAGTTACACTCCCTCTTTACCGTTCAGTTACACTCCCTCTTTACACTTCAGTTACACTCCCTCTTTACCGTTCAGTTACACTCCCTCTAAACCGTTCAGTTACACTCCCTCTAAACCGTTCAGTTACACTCCCTCTTTACCGTTCAGTTACACTCCCTCTAAACCATTCAGTTACACTCCCTCTAAACCGTTCAGTTACACTCCCTCTAAACCGTTCAGTTACACTCCCTCTTTACCGTTCAGTTACACTCCCTCTTTACCGTTCAGTTACACTCCCTCTAAACCGTTCAGTTACACTCCCTCTAAACCGTTCAGTTACACTCCCTCTTTACCGTTCAGTTACACTCCCTCTAAACCGTTCAGTTACACTCCCTCTAAACCATTCAGTTACACTCCCTCTAAACCGTTCAGTTACACTCCCTCTTTACCGTTCAGTTACACTCCCTCTTTACCGTTCAGTTACACTCCCTCTTTACCGTTCAGTTACACTCCCTCTAAACCGTTCAGTTACACTCCCTCTAAACCATTCAGTTACACTCCCTCTAAACCGTTCAGTTACACTCCCTCTAAACCGTTCAGTTACACTCCCTCTAAACCGTTCAGTTACACACCCTCTTTACCGTTCAGTTACACTCCCTCTTTACCGTTCATTTACACTCCCTCTAAACCATTCATTTACACTCCCTCTAAACCGTTCAGTTACACT
>NC_088239.1:8144923-8159923 GCF_036934945.1 Oncorhynchus masou masou | reverse complement strand
ACCTACCCACCCTCTCTCCCCCTAACCCTCTCTCTCTCCCCTAACCCTCTTTCTCTTCCCTCTCTCCACTCCCTCCCCCTAACCCTCTCTCTCTTCCCTCTCCCCCCTCCCTCCCTCCCCCTAACCCTCTCTCTCTTCCCTCTCTCCCCTCCCTCCCTCCCTCCCCCTAACCCTCTCTCTCTTCCCTCTCTCCCCTCCCTCCCCTAACCCTCTCTCTCTTCCCTCTCTCCCCTCCCTGCCCTCCCCTAACCCTCTTTCTCTTCCCTCTCTCCTCCCTCCCTCCCCCTAACCCTCTCTCTCTTCCCTCTCTCCCCTCCCTCCCTCCCCTAACCCTCTCTCTCTCTCTTCCCTCTCTCCCCTCCCTCCCTCCCCCTAACCCTCTCTCTCTTCCCTCTCTCCCCTCCCTCCCTCCCTCCCTCCCCTAACCCTCTCTCTCTTCCCTCTCTCCTCCCTCCCTCCCCCTAACCCCCCTCTCTCTTCCCTCTCTCCCCTCCCTCCCTCCCCTAACCCTCTCTCTCTCTTCCCTCTCTCCCCTCCCTCCCCTCCCCTAACCCTCTCTCTTCCCTCTCTCCCCTCCCTCCCTCCCCTAACCCTCTCTCTCTTCCCTCTCTTCCCTCCCTCCCTCCCCCTAACCCTCTCTCTCTCTTCCCTCTCTCCCCTCCCTCCCTCCCGCTAACCCTCTCTCTCTCTTCCCTCTCTCCCCTACCTCCCTCCCCTAACCCTCCTTCTCTAACCCTCCTCCCTTCCTCCCCTATACAGGACAATAAATCTGGCCTTGAACACGAGATCCCAGATATAACTAGCCATCACTTTCACATTTTATATACAGCAGGTTTTTAAAGTGCCATAGTGTTCTGTCTGCTTTGTGTTTTCTATTTGGCTATGAAAAATGGAGTATCGTGACAAACCTAATCTGTACTGTCCTTCTAAAGCACATCCATGACAGATCTGAGATCAGGCCATAAAATATATTTTTTCATGGATGGATTTGGTCCACAAGTGGAGCACAAGGGGATCAACTGATGTTATCACCAGTAACACCAGAAAATCAATAGCCTTTTATCAAAATAGGGTGATATAATTAACTGGTGGAAAGGCTGGGTGTGAACAAACAATTAACAGGAAAGATATCTGAGGAAATTGTGAGATGCATCCTAGATGAATTATCTCAACGTATCTCTCTCTCTCTCACTGACATAGACACTCACACTCAAACACACAGACACATACAGTGACTTCGGAAAGAACTCAGATCCCCTGACTTTTTCCACATTTTGTTTCATTACAGCCTCATTCTAAAATTGATTTTTTTTGAAAAGGTGACCAAGAACGTGATGGTCACTCTGACAGAGCTCCCATCTCCTCTGTGGAGAATGGGAGAAACTTCCAGAAGGACAACAATCTCTGCAGCACTCCACCAATCAGGCCTTGATGGTAGAGTGGCCAGACGGAAGCCACACCTCAGTAAAAGGCACATGGCAGCCTGCTTGGGAGTCTGCCAAAAGGCACTTAAAGACTCTCAGACCATGAGAAACAAGATTCTCTGGTCTGATGAAACCCAAGATTGAACTCTTTGGCCTGAATGCCAAGCGTCACGTCTAATCAATTTTAGAATAAGCCTGTAACGTAACAAAATGTGGAAAAAGTCAAGGGGTCTGAATAATTTCTGAAGGTGCCGTATATCCTGATGCCTCGACACCTTACCCCGATACAGACAGTATCCACCTCCATCACTCCAGTATCCCTGTCACCTTACCCCGATACAGACAGTATCCACCTCCATCACTCCAGTATCCCTGTCACCTTACCCCGATACAGACAGTATGGACCTCCATCACTCCAGTATCTCTGTCACCTTACCCCAATACAGACAGTATCCACCTCCATCACTCCAGTATCCCTGTCACCTTACCCCGATACAGACAGTATCCACCTCCATCACTCCAGTATCTCTGTCACCTTACCCCAATACAGACAGTATCCACCTCCATCACTCCAGTATCTCTGTCACCTTACCCCAATACAGACAGTATCCACCTCCATCACTCCAGTATCTCTGTCACCTTACCCCAATACAGACAGTATCCACCTCCATCACTCCAGTATCCCTGTCACCTTACCCCGATACAGACAGTATGGACCTCCATCACTCCAGTATCCCTGTCACCTTACCCCGATACAGACAGTATCCACCTCCATCACTCCAGTATCCCTGTCACCTTACCCCGATACAGACAGTATGGACCTCCATCACTCCAGTATCCCTGTCACCTTACCCCGATACAGACAGTATGGACCTCCATCACTCCAGTATCTCTGTCACCTTACCCCGATACAGACAGTATCCACCTCCATCACTCCAGTATCCCTGTCACCTTACCCCGATACAGACAGTATGGACCTCCATCACTCCAGTATCCCTGTCACCTTACCCCGATACAGACAGTATCCACCTCCATCACTCCAGTATCCCTGTCACCTTACCCCGATACAGACAGTATCCACCTCCATCACTCCAGTATCCTGTCACCTTACCCCGATACAGACAGTATGGACCTCCATCACTCCAGTATCCCTGTTACCTTACCCCGATACAGACAGTATCCACCTCCATCACTCCAGTATCCCTGTCACCTTACCCCGATACAGACAGTATGGACCTCCATCACTCCAGTATCCCTGTCACCTTACCCCGATACAGACAGTATCCACCTCCATCACTCCAGTATCCCTGTCACCTTACCCCGATACAGACAGTATCCACCTCCATCACTCCAGTATCCCTGTCACCTTACCCCGATACAGACAGTATGGACCTCCATCACTCCAGTATCCCTGTCACCTTACCCCGATACAGACAGTATCCACCTCCATCACTCCAGTATCCCTGTCACCTTACCCCGATACAGACAGTATGGACCTCCATCACTCCAGTATCTCTGTCACCTTACCCCGATACAGACAGTATCCACCTCCATCACTCCAGTATCTCTACACATTGTAAATATGGTATTGGAACTGACCCTGTATATGGCTACAGACCCTGTATATAGCTACTGACCCTGTATATAGCTAATGACCCTGTATATAGCTACTGACCCTGGAACTGACCCTGTATATAGCTACTGACCCTGGAACTGACCCTGTATATAAGCTACTGACCCTGAAACAGACCCTGAATATAACTACTGACCCTGGAACAGACCCTGTATATAGCTACTGACCCTGTATAACTACTGACCCTGTATATAGCTACTGACCCTGGAACTGACCCTCTATATAGGTACTGACCCTGGAACTGACCCTGTATATAGCTACTGACCATGTATATAGCTACTGACTCTGGAACAGACCCTGAATATAGCTAATGACCCTGGAACAGACCCTGAATATAACTACTGACCATGGAACAGACCCTGTATATAGCTAATGACCCTGGAACAAAAAAAAAAAAACATTTCCACTGCATTTCAGCCCTGCCACATAAGGACAAGCAGACATCTTGTCAGTGATTTTCTAGTTAACACAGGTGTGAGTGTTGACAAGGCTGGAGATCACTCTGTCACACTGATTGAGTTTGAATAACAGACTGGAAGCTTCAAAAGAAGGAGGTTGGTGCTTGGAATCATTGTTCTTCCTCTGTCAACCATGGTTACCTGCAATGAAACATGTGCCGTCATCATTGCTTTGCACAAAAAAAGGCTTCACAGGCAAGGATATCGCTGCCAGTTAGATGGCACCTAAATCAACCATTTATCGAATCATCAAGAACTTCAAGGAGAGCGGTTCAATTGTTGTGAAGGCGGCTTCCCGGCGCCCAAGAAAGTCCAGCAAGCGTCAGGACCATCTCCTAAAGTTGATTCAGCTGCGGGAACAGGGCACCACCAGTACAGAGCTTGCTCAGGGATGGCAGCAGGCAGGTGTGAGTGCATCTGCACGCATTGTGAGGTGAAGACTTTTGGAGGATGGCCAGGTGTCAAGAAGGGCAGCAAAGAAGCCACTTCTCTCCAGGAAAAACAGCAGGGACAGACTGATATTCTGCAAAAGGTACAGGGATTGGACTGCTGAGGACTGGGGTAAAGTCGTTTTCTCTGATGAATCCTCTTTCCAATTGTTTGCGGCATCCGGAAAAAAAGCTTGTCTGGAGAAGACAAGGTGAGCGCTACCATCAGTCCTGTGTCGTGCCAACAGCAAAGCATCCTGAGACCATCCATATGTGGGGTTGCTTCTCAGCCAAGGGAGTGGGCTCAATCACAAATTTGCCATGAAGAACAAAAAGAACACAGCCATGAATAAAGAATGGTACCAATGCCTTTTCCAGCATGATGGAGCACCTTGCCATAAGGCACAAGTGATAACTAACTGGCTCTGGGCACAAAACATCAATATTTTGGGTCCATGGCCAGAAAACTCCACAGACCCTAATCCCATTGAGAACTTGTGGTTAATCCTCAAGAGGCGGGTGGACAAACAAAAAACAAACTCCAAGCATTGATTATGCAAGAATGGCCTGCCATCAGTCAGGATATGGCCCAGAAGTTAATTGACAGCATGCCAGGGTGGATTGCAGAGGTCCTGAAAAAGAAGGGTCAACACTGCAAATATTGACTCTTTGCATTAACTTCATGTAATTGTCAATAAAAGCCTTTGACACTTATGAAATGCTTATTAATTAATTATACTTCAGTATCCATAGTAACATCTGACAACAATATCTAAAGACACTGAAGCAGCAAACTTTGAGGAAATTCATATTTGTGTCATTCTCAAAACTTCTGGCAATGACTAGACGCACTGTACATTGATATTGATTAGTGCGCTGCTGGGTTTGGGAGAAAGGCATTTCACTGTACTTGTGCATGTGACATTAAAACACACAAACACACACACCACATATGCTGTTGTGGGCACAAGTCTCAAAAAAGCTAAAAACTGTGAAAACTTTCATCTTGGCAGTGGTGGGAGAAGAGGAGGGACAATTGGTGTTAATTATTCAATTGTTTAATTGGAGGCTGATGGTTTCAAGTAATCACAGTATCACTTCCTCACAGGGCAGACAGAGCAGGCAGTTGTTGGTGAATCCTCACAGGGCAGACAGAGCAGGAAGTTGTTGGTGAATCCTCACAGGGCAGACAGAGCAGGAAGTTGTTGGTGAATCCTCACAGGGCAGAGAGAGCAGGCAGTTGTTGGTGAATCCTCACAGGGCAGACAGAGCAGGAAGTTGTTGGTGAATCCTCACAGGGCAGACAGAGCAGGCAGTTGTTGGTGAATCCTCACAGGGCAGACAGAGCAGGCAGTTGTTGGTGAATCCTCACAGGGCAGACAGAGCAGGCAGTTGTTGGTGAATCCTCACAGGGCAGACAGAGCAGGCAGTTGTTGGTGAATACCAATGTCTTCCTTTAAAGATGACAACAGGCTCCGTTTACAATATCTGCAAGACTACAGGTAGAGTTTGGGTTAAGAGTTACTGAGCTATGAAATGAGTCAGACTACGTTGTTTATCTCCCTGGTCAGGGAGATGACAGAGGCCTCTGTCATCTCCCTGGCCTCTGTCGTCTCCCTGGCCTCTGTCGTCTCCCTGGCCTCTGTCGTCTCCCTGGCCTCTGTCGTCTCCCTGGCCTCTGTCGTCTCCCTGGCCTCTGTCGTCCCCCTGGCCTCCGCCGTCTCCCTGGCCTCCGCCGTCTCCCTGGCCTCCGTTATCTCCCTGGTCTCTGCCATCTCCCTGGCCTCTGTCATCTCCCTGGCCTCTGTCATCTCCCTGGCCTCTGTCATCTCCCTGGCCTCTGTCATCTCCCTGGCCTCTGTCATCTCCCTGGCCTCTGTCATCTCCCTGGTCTGTTATCTCCCTGGTCTGTTATCTCCCTGGTCTCTGTTATCTCCCTGGTCTATGTTATCTCCCTGGTCTCTGTTATCTCCCTGGACTCTGTTATCTCCCTGGTCTCTATGTGTGTGTGTGTGTGTGTGTGTGTGTGTGTGTGTGTGTGTGTGTGTGTGTGTGTGTGTGTGTGTGTGTGTGTGTGTGTGTGTGTGTGTGTGTGCACGTGTATGTGTGTGTGTGCACGCGTGTGTGCATTTCAAGTGGCACTAACAGCATTTTAACTACTTGCAGATATGAAACGAACAGACAATCATAATATCAGTCAAAAATATCAAATTCCTAGTTCATGCTACAAAGCCAACTTAATAAGAGGTTTTATTTGACTCAACATTCCATGATGTACACTAAGGCATGGTTGGCAGACTAGATGGATGCAGTTCAATGCATGAGTAATAGGATTCGCCAATACATTTCTTGCTAGTCCCAAAAATATTGCAATCAAGTTGTAAATCACAGCTGACCTGGTATATTGTTTGCTGCCTCCATTTTGGATTTACTGTTTGAGTTTCAATGACTCCGTATTTTCGACAAAAACAGACCAATGTAAATAAGGCTGGGAATATCACTACAGTCTAACTAGTGAGGGCAGTGATCACAAGTCAGTCATAACGTGGCTAATAGGCTAGAGTATCTATTGATGTAGCAAGCTGACAACACAAAGCTTAACGTTATCTAGCTAGCTAGCTGCTAGGAGGATGTGATGTCATACCATTGGAGGACGACCCTAACGTTATCTAGCTAGCTGCTAGGAGGATGTGATGTCATACCATACCATACCATAAAACCCTCCTCTGGTGCTTATCTAGCACCAAAAACTAAAAGGACATGTAGGGTGGAGCATAATACCAACAGTTGATTAACAAAAATAAAGCTTACAAATCACCTGGACCAAACATCTCCAGATCCTATTTGAAACATAAAAGACTTACAAAACCCAACTAGACCAAACATCTCCAAACAATAATATAGATAGGAGTGAACTTGAACAACTATTATCCAGTTAGCATATCTCTTGCGTTTGCAAATTCACTCTGGCTATCTACTCTGATTTCAGAGAACTCTCATCTGAGTGTGCCAGAGCGAACTCTCGTCTGAGTGTGCCAGAGAGAACTCTCGTCTGAGTGTGCCAGAGAGAACTCTCGTCTGAGTGTGCCAGAGAGAACTCTCGTCTGAGTGTGCCAGAGAGAACTCTCGTCTGAGTGTGCCAGAGAGAACTCTCGTCTGAGTGTGCCAGAGAGAACTCTCGTCTGAGTGTGCCAGAGAGAATTCTCGTCTGAGTGTGCCAGAGAGAACTCTCGTCTGAGTGTGCCAGAGAGAACTCTCGCCTAAGTGTGCCAGACAGAACTCTCGTCTGAGTGTGCCAGAGAGAACTTTCGTCTGAGTGTGCCAGAGAGAACTCTCGTCTGAGTGTGCCAGAGAGAACTCTCGCCTAAGTGTGCCAGACAGAACTCTCGACTGAGTGTGCCAGAGAGAACTCGTCTGAGTGTGCCAGAGAGAACTCTCGTCTGAGTGTGCCAGAGAGAATTTCGTCTGAGTGTGCCAGAGAGAACTCGTCTGAGTGTGCCAGAGAGAACTCTCGCCTAAGTGTCCCAGACAGAACTCTCGTCTGAGTGTGCCAGAGAGAACTCTCGTCTGAGTGTGCCAGAGAGAACTCTCGTCTGAGTGTGCCAGAGAGAACTCTCGCCTAAGTGTGCCAGACAGAACTCTCGACTGAGTGTGCCAGAGAGAACTCTCGTCTGAGTGTGCCAGAGAGAACTCTCATCTGAGTGTGCCAGAGAGAACTCTCGTCTGAGTGTGCCAGAGAGAACTCTCGTCTGAGTGTGCCAGAGAGAACTCTCGTCTGAGTGTGCCAGAGAGAACTCTCGCCTAAGTGTGCCAGACAGAACTCTCGTCTGAGTGTGCCAGAGAGAACTCTCGTCTGAGTGTGCCAGAGAGAACTCTCGTCTGAGTGTGCCAGAGAGAACTCTCGCCTAAGTGTGCCAGACAGAACTCTCGACTGAGTGTGCCAGAGAGAACTCTCGTCTGAGTGTGCCAGAGAGAACTCTCGTCTGAGTGTGCCAGAGAGAATTCTCGTCTGAGTGTGCCAGAGAGAACTCTCGTCTGAGTGTGCCAGAGAGAACTCTCGTCTGAGTGTGCCAGAGAGAACTCTCGCCTAAGTGTGCCAGACAGAACTCTCGACTGAGTGTGCCAGAGAGAACTCTCGTCTGAGTGTGCCAGAGAGAACTCTCGTCTGAGTGTGCCAGAGAGAATTCTCGTCTGAGTGTGCCAGAGAGAACTCTCGTCTGAGTGTGCCAGAGAGAACTCTCGCCTAAGTGTCCCAGACAGAACTCTCGTCTGAGTGTGCCAGAGAGAACTCTCGTCTGAGTGTGCCAGAGAGAACTCTCGTCTGAGTGTGCCAGAGAGAATTCTCGTCTGAGTGTGCCAGAGAGAACTCTCGACTGAGTGTGCCAGACAGAACTCTCGTCTGAGTGTGCCAGAGAGAACTCTCGTCTGAGTGTGCCAGAGAGAACTCTCGTCTGAGTGTGCCAGAGAGAACTCTCGCCTAAGTGTGCCAGACAGAACTCTCGACTGAGTGTGCCAGAGAGAACTCTCGTCTGAGTGTGCCAGAGAGAACTCTCGTCTGAGTGTGCCAGAGAGAATTCTCGTCTGAGTGTGCCAGAGAGAACTCGTCTGAGTGTGCCAGACAGAACTCTCGTCTGAGTGTGCCAGAGAGAACTCGTCTGAGTGTGCCAGAGAGAACTCGTCTGAGTGTGCCAGAGAGAACTCTCGCCTAAGTGTGCCAGACAGAACTCTCGACTGAGTGTGCCAGAGAGAACTCTCGTCTGAGTGTGCCAGAGAGAACTCTCGTCTGAGTGTGCCAGAGAGAATTCTCGTCTGAGTGTGCCAGAGAGAACTCTCGTCTGAGTGTGCCAGAGAGAACTCTCGACTGAGTGTGCCAGAGAGAACTCTCGTCTGAGTGTGCCAGAGAGAACTCTCGACTGAGTGTGCCAGAGAGAACTCTCGTCTGAGTGTGCCAGAGAGAACTCTCGTCTGAGTGTGCCAGAGAGAACTCTTGTCTGAGTGTGCCAGAGAGAACTCTCGTCTGAGTGTGCCAGAGCGCAGAATAACTGAAGAATTTACAAACAAGCAACAATCCGCTAGATATGACCGGTGTCAGAAAACGTAGCCAAAAAAAGAATAGTTAGTCACGGACGCTCTAGAAAACATGTAAACAGCCTAACCCACTCTGCTGTGGCGATTGAAATGATTAGAGTGAGGTGTTCTCTAATTTGTTTCTGGAAGTTGGTAGCTAGCAAGCTAGCCAACTTTAGCCAGTTAGCTTGGGTTCTTGGTTGGTAAAACAATGAAGGACGAGGATGCCACAATTCCCCAACTAGCTAAAAAAGTTTGAAAGGGTTTATCTAATGTTCCTTGGTTAGATTTGAGCTAATTTTGCTCTGGCTAGCATTAGTTGTCGATCTGTTATTGTTGATGTGCTTAACTGAGGGAGAGAGAGCGTCGAGGGAGAGAGAGCGTCGAGGGAGAGAGAGCGTCGAGGGAGAGAGAGCCTCGAGGGAGAGAGAGCCTCGCGTGAGAGAGAGCGTCGAGGGAGAGAGAGCGTCGAGGGACAGATAGCGTCGAGGGAGAGAGAGCGTCGAGGGAGAGAGAGCCTCGAGTGAGAGAGAGCGTCGAGGGAGAGAGAGCGTCGAGGGAGAGATAGCATCGAGGGAGAGAGAGCCTCGAGGGAGAGAGAGCGTCGAGGGAGAGAGAGCGTCGAGGGAGAGGGGGAGGGGGGGGTCGAGGGAGAGAGAGTGTCGAGGGAGAGAGAGCCTCGAGTGAGAGAGAGCCTCGAGTGAGAGAGAGCGTCGAGGGAGAGAGAGCGTCGAGGGAGAGGGGGGGTCGAGGGAGAGAGAGCGTCGAGGAGAGAGAGCGTCGAGGAGAGAGAGCGTCGAGGGAGAGGGGGGGGTCGAGGGAGAGAGAGCGTCGAGGGAGAGAGAGCCTCGAGTGAGAGAGAGCGTCGAGGGAGAGAGAACGTCGAGGGAGAGAGAGCCTCAAGGGAGAGAGAGCGTCGAGGGAGAGAGAGCGACGAGGGAGAGAGAGCGTCGAGGGAGAGAGAGCCTCGAGGGAGAGAGAGCGTCGAGGGAGAGAGAGCGTCGAGGGAGAGAGAGCGTCGAGGGAGAGAGAGCCTCGAGGGATATATAGCCGACCTTCCCATAGTTGTTTATTAATCAATAGGACTGTAAAGTTCCCAAATGTAAGAGGACTCCCATGGTATTTACATATCTACAGAAATCCATGCAGGTGTTTTGAGGGGCTTCTGGTGAATGTGTTCTCATGATCTAAAGTCCTCTTATTTACATACTCATCTCATATGTATATACTGTGCCTGTAAACACACAGTCCAGTTCAAAGTGAATGATGACAGGCCCTACTGCTTGTAAACACACTGTCCAGTTCAAAGTGAATGATGACAGGCCCTACTGCTTGTAAACACACTGTCCAGTTCATAGTGAATGATAACAGGCCCTACTGCTTGTAAACACACAGTCTAGTTCATAGTGAATGATGACAGGCCCTACTGCTTGTAAACACACAGTCTAGTTCATAGTGAATGATAACAGGCCCTACTGCTTGTAAACACACAGTCTAGTTCATAGTGAATGATGACAGGCCCTACTGCTTGTAAACACACAGTCCAGTTCATAGTGAATGATGACAGGCCCTACTGCCTGTAAACACACAGTCCAGTTCATAGTGAATGATAACAGGCCCTACTGCCTGTAAACACACAGTCCAGTTCATAGTGAATGATGACAGGCCCTACTGCCTGTAAACACACAGTCCAGTTCAAAGTGAATGATGACAGGCCCTACTGCCTGTAAACACACAGTCCAGTTCATAGTGAATGATGACAGGCCCTACTGCCTGTAAACACACAGTCCAGTTCATAGTGAATGATGGCAGGCCCTACTGCCTGTAAACACACAGTCCAGTTCATAGTGAATGATGACAGGCACTACTGCCTGTAAACACACAGTCCAGTTCATAGTGAATGATGACAGGCCATACTGCCTGTAAACACACTGTCCAGTTCAAAGTCAATGATGACAGGCCCTACTGTCTGTAAACACACAGTCCAGTTCATAGTGAATGATGACAGGCCCTACTGCCTGTAAACACATAGTCCAGTTCATAGTGAATGATGACAGGCCCTACTGCCTGTAAACACACAGTCCAGTTCATAGTGAATGATGACAGGCCCTACTGCCTGTAAACACCCAGTCCAGTTCATAGTGAATGATGACAGGCCCTACTGCCTGTAAACGCACAGTCCAGTTCATAGTGAATGATGACAGGCCCTACTGCCTGTAAACACACAGTCCAGTTCATAGTGAATGATGACAGGCCCCACTGCCTGTAAACACACTGTCCAGTTCATAGTGAATGATGACAGGCCCTACTGCCTGTAAACACACTGTCCAGTTCATAGTGAATGATGACAGGCCCTACTGCCTGTAAACACACTGTCCAGTTCATAGTGAATGATGACAGGCCCTACTGTCTGTAAACACACAGTCCAGTTCATAGTGAATGATAACAGGCCCTACTGTCTGTAAACACACAGTCCAGTTCATAGTGAATGATGACAGGCCCTACTGCCTGTAAACACACAGTCCAGTTCATAGTGAATGATGACAGGCCCTACTGCCTGTAAACACACAGTCCAGTTCAAAATGAATTTATGACAGGCCCTACTGTCTGTAAACAAACCTATTGTTTGAAAGGATAGAAAATGTAGTTTCTGAAGGGTAAAACATTACCAGACAGACAGACAGACAGACAGACAGACAGACAGACAGACAGACAGACAGACAGACATATACACAGACAGACATATACACAGACAGACAGACAGACAGACATATACACAGACAGACATATACACAGACAGACATATACACAGACAGATACACAGACAGACAGACAGACAGACAGACAGACAGACAGACAGACAGACATAGACAGACAGACATAGACAGACAGACAGACAGACAGACAGACAGACAGACAGACAGACAGACAGACATACACAGACAGATATAGACAGACAGGCAGACATAGACAGACAGACAGACAGACAGACATAGACAGACAGACAGACAGACAGACAGACAGACAGACAGACAGACAGACAGACAGACAGACAGACAGACAGATACATAGACAGACAGATATACAGACAGACAGACAGACAGACAGACAGACAGACAGACAGACAGACAGACAGAGACAGACATAGACAGACATAGACAGACAGATACATAGACAGATACATAGACAGACAGATACATAGACAGACAGATACACAGACAGACAGACAGACAGACAGACAGACAGACAGACAGACAGACAGACAGACAGACAGACAGACAGACAGACAGATACATAGACAGACAGATACACAGACATAGACAGACACATAGACAGACAGACAGACATAGACAGACAGATACACAGACATAGACAGACACATAGACAGACAGACAGACATAGATAGACAGACAGACAGACAGACAGACAGACAGACAGACAGACAGACAGACAGACAGACAGACAGACAGACAGACAGACAGACAGACAGACAGACAGACAGACAGACAGACAGATTACTCTGTACTTAAGAGCCTCTGTTTGTCCATTTCCTCCCACGCTGAGCCTGTGTCCTCTGAGTGTATCTGAAGTCTAAACTCACAGAGACTGTTAGAGCTGCTGAGTGGAAAATCACAAACACAAACACTTCAGTGTGCCACCCTGCATTCCACTGCTGGCTTGCCTCTGAAGCTAAACAGGGTTGGTCCTGGTCAGACCCTGGATAAGAGAACAGATGCTGCACAGAGAGGAGAGAGAGGAGTAGCTGATACGGGAACAGTACCACAGAGAGGAGTAGATGATACTGGAACAGTACCACAGAGAGGACAGAGAGGAGTAGCTGTATACTGGAACAGTACCACAGAGAGGAGTAGATGATACTGGAACAGTACTGCAGAGAGGACAGAGAGGAGTAGCTGTATACTGGAACAGTACCACAGAGAGGAGTAGCTGATACGGGAACAGTACCACAGAGAGGACAGAGAGGAGTAGCTGTATACTGGAACAGTACCACAGAGAGGAGTAGCTGTATACTGGAACAGTACCACAGAGAGGAGTAGCTGTATACTGGAACAGTACCACAGAGAGGAGTAGCTGATACTGGAACAGTACCACAGAGAGGAGTAGATGATACTGGAACAGTACCACAGAGAGGAGTAGATGATACTGGAACAGTACCACAGAGAGGAGTAGCTGTATACTGGAACAGTACCACAGAGAGGAGTAGCTGTATACTGGAACAGTACCACAGAGAGGAGTAGCTGTATACTGGAACAGTACCACAGAGAGGAGTAGCTGATACGGGAACAGTACGACAGAGAGGAGTAGATGATACTGGAACAGTACCACAGAGAGGACAGAGAGGAGTAGCTGTATACTGGAACAGTACCACAGAGAGGAGTAGCTGATACGGGAACAGTACCACAGAGAGGAGTAGATGATACTGGAACAGTACCACAGAGAGGACAGAGAGGAGTAGCTGTATACTGGAACAGTACCACAGAGAGGAGTAGCTGATACTGGAACAGTACCACAGAGAGGAGTAGATGATACTGGAACAGTACCACAGAGAGGACAGAGAGGAGTAGCTGTATACTGGAACAGTACCACAGAGAGGAGTAGCTGTATACTGGAACAGTACCACAGAGAGGAATAGCTGATACGGGAACAGTACCACAGAGAGGAGTAGGAAGTGAAGGGCATGCAGGTTAGCCTCCTGCATAGGGTGGACACGCATGTGTGTATGTGTGTGTGTGTGTGTGTGTGTGTGTGTGTGTGTGTGTGTGTGTGTGTGTGTGTGTGTGTGTGTGTGTGTGTGTGTGTGTGTGTGTGTGTGTGTGTGTAGGTAGTGAATGACCCTGTGGTGGACACGGAGGACAAAACCCTCCATATGGCAAGGGACTCAGCCTTGGGTCTGAGAGAGAGAGAGAGAGAGAGAGAGAGAGAGAGAGAGAGAGAGAGAGAGAGAGGAGAGAGAGAGAGAGAAGGAGATTCACTGCACCCCATAAGGCACATAATCTCTCCTCTGAGATCCACTGCTACAGCTCACATCAGCACAACTCACACACACACACACACACACACACACACACACACACACACACACACACACACACACACACACACACACACACACACACACACACACACACACACACAGAAATCACCTACAACCTGTAACTAGAGGTGAGGAGGAGATGAGAGGAGAAGAGAGGAGAGAAGAGAGGAGGAAAAGAGAGGAGAAGAGAGGAGAAGAGAGGAAAAGAGAGGGGGAGAGGAGAAGAGAGGAAAAGAGAGGAGGAGAGGAGAAGAGAGGAGAGCTGTGTAATGTGGCTGGGTCAACAGAGAGGAGAGGAGAGGAGAGGAGAGGAGAGGAGAGGAGAGGAGAGGAGAGGAGAGGAGAGGAGAGGAGAGGAGAGGAGAGGAGAGGAGAGGAGAGGGGGAGAGGAGAAGAGAGGAGAGTAGAGGAGAGGAGAGGAGAGGAAAGGAGAGGAAAGGAGAGGAGAGGATAGGAGAGGAGAGGAGAGGAGAGGAGAGGAAAGGAGAGGAGAGGAGAGGAAAAGAGAGGGGAGAGGAGGAGAGGAGAAGAGAGGAGAGTAGAAGAGATGAGAGGAGAGGAGAGGAGAAGAGAGGAGAGGAGAGGAGAGGAAAGGAGAGGAGAGGAGAGGAGAGGAGAGGAGAGGAGAGGGAGAGGAGAGGGAGAGGAAAAGAGAGGGGAGAGGAGGAGAGGAGAAGAGAGGAGAGTAGAAGAGAGGAGAGGAGAGGAGAGGAGAGGAGAGGAGAGGAGAGGAGAGGAGAGGAGAGGAGAGGAGAGGAGAGGAGAGGAGAGGAGAGGAGAGGAAAAGAGAGGGGAGAGGAGGAGATGAGAAGAGAGGAGATCGCTCTCTTTCTATCGCTCTCTTTCAATCTCCCCACCTTTCTCTCTCTTTTTCCCTACCCATCCCTATGAATCCAATATCCATCCTTCTCTGTTTCTCCTGAGTTCTCTATAA